>NC_084901.1:17875862-18008362 GCF_949316345.1 Pungitius pungitius
TCCCATCCCACACACATGAACAGATATACATTTTGTTATTACATCTCATTAGTCTTATTAGTCATATTAACATATTACCCACCAGGTGTAACCACCTTGGATGTGCTCACTTTTTGGTTTAATTTCAATTGCTTTCAGCTGCCACTAGTTTTGAGATCATCTCTGAGGGCGTCAGCAGCCCAAGACGCATGGAGCCAATGTGCTTCTCTCAGCAAACGTTTGCCTACCTGGAAAATGTCTGACAACATCGCTTTTTATAGCATGTGACGTTCGCGCCACCTCATACTGCCGCACGTCTCCCCTGTCTGTCTGTCTGTCTGTCTGTCTGTGCACGGCGCCCCCTGCAGGAGCAGCAGCAGCTGTGTGCAGCACTGCAGGAGACCAAGGTTCTTCTGGAGGAACAGCTGGCCGACGCCCGCGCGCGCTGCACCTCGTTCAGGGAGCTGGAGAGGGACAACATTCTGCTGCGCCACAGAATCATAGACGTGGAAGGGGTCGGTGTAATTTAATTATTGGGTTTTGTTTTAAATGCTTTGATGCCGGCTGCATGTGTGCAGCAGTAAGTGACCTGGTTGCATTTGTACACGCATGTGCAAAGCGGTGGCGTCTCATAGCGAACGAATGTGTTTGTTTGTTTGTGTGCGTGTTTAGGAGCGGGACATCGAGAGGCAGCGGGTGGACGAGCTGCTGGAGATGAACATGAGCCTTGAGGCGGACTTTAGGCTCAACAACAACAACAACAACGGCGGCAGCAACGGCGCTGCTGCGGTGCACGCGGGTCACGGACGTTTCCTCCAATCAGAACTGGACTCCGAGGAAGAGATGGTGGCCCTGATTGGTCAGAGCGCCGGCCTTTTCATTTAAGAAACTCATTCTAGAAAATATGACCCACAGGTTATCAATTGGCAATAACTGAATCCTTTCATACACTCTTTTCCTCCATTTATTTTTTCTTTTTCCCCCTTTTTCCTTTATAACATCTTCCCCCTCTCTCTCTCTCTCTCTCTCTCTCTCTCTCTCTCTCAGGTGAGAAGCCGCTGAGCGTGGAGGTGGGCGAGGCCTCGGCGCTGATGCTGCTGGGAGCGGAGCAGGAGAACGCAGACCTGAGGAGACAACTGGAGGAGCTGCAGGCCCAGCAGGAGGTCAGGGTTCAGGGATTGGGAGGATGATGATTGGCAGAAATGATCAATGAAAGTGAATCCGGTATTAAATAATAGTAAATAATAAGGGTTCAACATGTCTGTAATGTGCTTTACATGTGATGTTATCGTCATGTCTTGTCTAGAATCAATTTAAGGCGAGAACTTTTGATGAAAAATACCAGTGGGTCAACCGGGCGTCACTGAAGTCAGACATGAAGCTCGTCGCTACCTGAGTGAAAGAAACAGGGAAAGCAGGAAGCAAAAAATGGAGGAGTTAAACATTCATCTCCTTTTGCTTCAGGCTGAATCTCCGGAGGCCAAAGACGAGTTGGCGTGCCTGAAGACGGAGCATGAAAACACACTCAGAGAGGTGAAAGGGAAATCAGAGTTGCAGCAGACTGGAATATGAACAGAAACGTGACTGAAATAGTTTCTCAGAGACTGCTTTGTGAAACTGACACAGTGTAAACAGGGAAATGTTTTAATTACATTTGATGTAAATAATCAGCGCACTAAATGATACGGAAACTCTGGGACTGTTGAAATAGCCAATTAATAGAGTACTTTTTAAACATTTTTTACATATTTTCTCTGGATTTTGAATTATTTATGATGTTTTTCAGGCTGCTCAAATGAGTTTTGTATGGTTGTTTGTGCAGAGTTGTGCCTTCGTTTTCTTTCTTTACAACCAAACAAAAATCGTTTGCTAATTTACCTGCTGTCCTTTATACCACCTGAATGCTTTATCAGTAACAAGGTGGTTTCAGTCTTTTTACTCACAACGCATTAATTTAAGCCGTGTTCGATACACATACCAAAGGAAAAGAAAGATGGACAACAAATATCTCACTTTCAATAAAAACATCTACTTTATTTTCAGCTTCAAAACCTGAAGAATGAAACTCTCACTTTGAAGCAGCGCCTTGAAGAGCTGTTGACCAAACCGCGACAAATACAAGAAAAACGGAAAGTTAAAGGAGAGAAGAAGCCTGACCGCAAGGAGGAGGAGGAGGAGGAGGAGGAGAAGGAGGAAGAGGAGGAGAAGAAGGAGGAGAGAGGAATCCAGGGCTATGAATCCTACAGGGGAGAGGGGGAAGGAAGAGTGAGGATGATGGGGGTGAGAGAGGGTGGAGGAGAGATCATTGTAACCCGGAGGGAAGCAGGAGTTGGAGAAGAGATTGTCCATGTTGAAGGAGAAAAAGAGGAACCATGCGATGAGGAAATGGAATCCAAAAGGAGAGGAGAGGCGGAGGGAGGACAAATAGAGAAGGAGAAAGAAATGCAATTAAAGAAAGAACAACATGCAGTAGCAACCAGCTCAGAGATACAAGATCCCCCCAAAACTTTAGAAGACAATACAGAGATCACATGTGCAGACCAGGCTGTTTGTTCCTTGCCACATGGTGCTGACGTGCAGCGTCTGACAAACCGGCTCCGGGAGGCCCACGAGGAAGCTGAACAACAGGCGATGGTGGCCCAGGACCTGCGCTCCAAGCTGGGGGAGCAGAGCAAGAAAACCTGGGGGGCTGAGCAGCGACTGGTGGTCCTGGAGGCTGAGCTGCAGCGACTAAAGAAAGCTGCTGAGAGTCTGGGAGACGCCCGCAGGCAGATAGAGGTATGGATGGATCCATGGATGCATGGATAGATGGATGCATGCATGCGTGGATGGATGAATGGATCCATGGATGGATGGATGCATGCATGGATGGATCCATGGATCCATGGATAGATGGATGGATGCATACGTTGATGGATATATGGATGGATGCATGAATGAATGGATGCATGGATGAATTGATACATGGATGGATGAATGGATGAATTGATGCATTGATGGATGAATTGATGGATGGATGGATCTATGGATGGATGAATGCGTGGATGGATAGATGGATGGATGGATAGATTTATGGATGAATAGATAGATGGATGGATGAATGTGTGGATGGATGGATGAATGGATGCTTGGATGGATGAATAGATGAATAGATACATGGATGGATGGATGGATGAATAGATGAGTAGATACATGGATGGATGGATGGATGGAGTTACATTCCTTGAAAATGGAAAACAAGTTCCTTTTTTTTAAATGATTATGTGTTAACTATGTGACCCATCATTTATAATCAAACAAATGTCCATCAAGGGACTTTTCAATGTACAGACGTCTGTATTAATAGATGGTTCCCTTGCTCCATATCCTCCCGCCGTGTCCTCAGGTTCTTCAGTCTGAGGGCCTGGTTTTGGAGGAGGAGCTGTGCCGCCTGCGAAGCCAAGCGGAGCTTCACAGGATGCAGACCACGGTCATCGCCACCCTGGAGGGGGAGCGAGCCGCTCTGGAGAGGGACAGGGACGCGCTACGCAGCACCACGGACGCCCTGCGCACCGCCCACCGCAAGGTTGAAGAGCACACGCGCACAAACACACAAACGCGTGATGCATCCGTGACACCAAATGTTTGCACGACCACGGCAGATGTCATTTTACTTCAGGCAGGGAAATGCGTGTAGAAAAGTACACACCAAATTAAAGAAAGTTACAGGGGCTCTGTTACTAAATGACATGTGAAATATAATTATGATATTATATAGAGAAAGTGCTCAGCAAGAGTTGGATTTGACAGCATGATGTGAAACTGATGATTCAAGCTGAGAAGGAACAATGTTTTCATGCACCCAGTATTGTGAGAGTAAATCTGCTTTTGAACAGAGATTTTCAAATATTTATATGAAACACCCGGATACCAGAGGTGTAAATTTATTCAGTATATTTCCCTAGATGTAGGATCAATAAAAAACTCACATTCGGGACACTCTTTGCAGGGTTTAGAAGCCTTTGAGAAAAAAGTGGATACAGACCAATGTGTTTAATGTGCTATTTTAGCAAAGTTTCAAGACATTAGAGAAATTGCAAGCTAGGGAGAACAGCAGTGCTATGTCAGCATTAAGGAAATATCTTAAAAGGAATTTGTGAATGCCTCTCATTCAGGGATTATTGCACTTTATCCTCTTTATCCTCTGATGTTGAAATATCTCTCTCTTTTGATAAAGACAAGATCTATTCTTCAACCTAAACAAAACCCTATCTATTTATATTTTTACATTAATGTGTATACTAATGCGTGGTTTCCAATGAATGGGTTCTGCAATGACTCCATCCAGCTATATGATCCAATGAAATCACGTTATATAAATAACTTTATTAGAGATAGAGTATTCCTTATCTTTCTAAACAACAATTTTAACTTAATTAAGAAAAGTGACAAAACGATTGATTGAATTTACATCCAAACGTTTCTCAGCGTAGCTTTAAACGTTCTCTTACCTTGAACTTCAGCAAATGAAAAACATTAGCAATAATGAATTTTTGCAGCATACTCAAGCAGCATTCTTTTATGAATCACATCCTCGTTTGAAAGCTTTTTGTGCCGTTTTTTTTCCACTTACGTTCCAACCTTTGAAATAAATATGCATCCTGTTACCTGCATACATTTGAGAGGTTCTTAACTACTTATACAAAAGTAATGTTTTTAATACATTGTAATGTTGTATTTTTGCACCACAGAATTGTTGTTTTTCCGTCAGTAAAGGCTCTGAATACTTCCTCCACCACTGTGCATGTCATAAACACGAGGGGATCTACTCCCTTGAGCTACTGGAAGTAAAACAAAAACAGAAGAAGAAAATAAAAAACCTACAGGGTACTTTGAATAATTTCCAACAAACAATTTCCACAAGTTACATCAGGAAAGAAGCAGGAGGAGAGTCAAACCCATTCTTCAGCTGGAAAGGTCTAAAAAGGCTGTTCAGTGACGGGTTGCTGATTTTGAATCTCTTGTCTGATATATTAATCCTGTTTTTAGGTGCCTCACCTCTTGTTTGGCCTCTCATCAATGAATTACATTGTTTTTTTAATGAGTGGCTAGCCAGTCTCCTCAGCTGCACCAATGTCCTCTTGCAGCAGCATGTGTTACTGTTATTGTTCAATTTGTCAGTTGTGTTTCTGATTTGTGTTTCAATAACTGCTGCTGTGCACGTCTGACCAAACTAAATGTCTTGAATCTAAAGTTGCCGGTCATAATAACATGGCACTAAATTTCCATCTCTTGACTTTTCCAGAGTGACCAGCTGGAGCTTTCCTGTCAGACTCTCAGGGCCGAGGTGGAACGGCAAGGTCGGAGTTTGGAGGCTTCGCGCCGCCGCGAAGACGAGCTGGAGGCGGAGCTCCGCGAGGCAACCGTGGAGGCCGAATCTCTTGCCCGGGCGCGAGACCAGGCGCTGATGGAGGCTTCGAGGCTGGAGCAGGAGAAAGAGCTGTGTCAGTCGGAGCACGAAAGCCAACGGAAGGAGGGGAGGCAGAGAGAGAGGGAGGCGGCGAGGCTGAGGCAGCAGCTGGATAGCACCACCCTGGCCCTCGAGCACAGCAACCAGAGAGCTCGGGCCCTGGATGCCGAACATAGGTACAAACACACACACACACACGCACACACACTCACTCAAACGGGGCTCTCCACACACTTAACCCGGATCACAAGCTGAGGTACGCAATTAACTTTACAAGGCATCACAGAGAGCTACTTGGCTCCACCATGTATTTATCTTTAATGTCAACTCTATCTTCATTCAACCCGTGTCTGACCCTGCTGCTGTGTGTGTGTGTGTGTGTGTGTGTGTGTGCAGACGTGTGCACCAGCAGCTGTCTGAATCCAAGGAGCTCTGCACTCGGCTACAGGACCTTGAGAAGGAGTTCAGCACTCGATTAACCAGCATGGAGGAGGGTAAACAGCAGCTGCAGGAGCAGTATGCAGATGCTCAGGCCAAGATTCATTCACTGTCCCAGGTCTGTGTGTGTGTGTGTGTGTGTGTGTGTGTGTGGTAGCCGTGACGTGGTAGTTGAGCCACTGACGGTGGGGAAGTGCTGGAGGGTAAACTCACTCACGCTTTCTCCCCTTATATACATTAATAGTAGTCCATCCTATAATGTCTTTCCTGCATGAAAAAAGCATTGTGTTCAAACTAAAGTCAGTGTTCTCAAAGAATATTAATACTTTTCTTTCAAAATGCTCTGGATTTGATGGACCATGTGTTCTGCCTGCATTACGATATAGAATTAGTTTGCAATACAGAATCAGTACTAAAGTATTAAGCTGATTCTGGTTGTCTTATGAAGATCACTCTCTTATTTTTCCTCAGATTCTGATCCTTCCTCTTATCTCTCTCTCCTCAGGACCTTTCGAATGAGCGGGAAAAGTCCCTGAAACTGTCCACTGAAGTCGAAAGTCTGTGCCAGAAACTACAAAAAGCCGACGCTGAACTAAAGACGACAACCGGTTCTCTCAGCCAATCACAGGAGAGAATAGAGTCGCTCTGCCAGAGCCTGAAGAAAAGTGAACCTCTCCAAAAGAGAAGAGGGAGCGTGGAGGAGGACACTTCCATTTCAAATTCAGACAAAGCACGCGTTTCTCAGACGCAAATCGAGGAGACGTCACATCTGGATCCATCCCCTGCAGCTGGCAAAGGTCGGGACCTTTCCTCGACCCCTGGTCACGCCGCAGGAGAGACGGAAAGGCAGCTGAGTGAGCGGGTGGCGGAGCTGGAAGGAGAGGTGTGTAGCTACATGTTTATGAGCATATACATACACACATATATATATGCACTGATATATGTCTGGATGTGTGTTTGGTTCGTTGCTGCTCATCTGTGATGCAGACGATCGATATCATTCTCGCTCCAGGGATGCTCGACGACTTCCAATTCACAGTAGGCCGCCACTTCCACGAGTGCGGCACTTCATTTCCAGGACTACCGCTTTATCTCTGCTCATCAGTTTTTATAATGTCACCTCAGCGGCCGTTAATCTTCCTCATCTCTTCTGCAGCTCTCTCTCTCACACCCACATAAGTGTTATTAGTCAAATGTACTGAAAGCGACAAAAGTAGAAGTATGTCCTGTAATTGATTTAATATTTGAATATTAATATGAAGCATTAGAGCTGATCAATTGTTTTCACTGGAAATATAGTTGTTAATAAGTTAATTTAGTCTGTATCTTCCCAACCCTCAAAGGTCATGAGGAGAAAGAAGAAAATTACACAAATATATGTTATTTTTGTATTCTTGCTTCCTTTATGTGAAATATTAAATATTCCGGGGATACTTTCACCTCTTCAGACCTCAAACTGTTTATTAAATCGAAATCACCTTTCAAATGATTTAAGTTGAGTAAAAACATTTTTGTTCACTAACAAATGTTTTAGATTAAAAGTAAAAGAAAATTGCAAGATTATACTTTCCACTACTGATGTTGGAACGAAGGACGTGGAAATAAAAAGTAGGAAATCTAAAAGAGCCGTGAAAAAGAGTAACAATCCCTGGAGTGGCTGCATGATTCAGTCAAGAGCTGGTAGGAAATGTGTAAGAATCTGAAATGAGAAAAAGATTTTCCGCACTCCAAACTGAGCTGCAGACCCTGCGGACGACTTGCACATGAAGCGTTTTGTTACTGTGCCAGTGCTTATCATTTTTCTCAAAGATTCAATTTGAATCCACATTGTCTGGTGGGTGTACAGCCGGGTTTTGTTGTGCCTCAAGGTCATTTTAGTTCCCCCCCCCCCAAAAAAACCCACCCACTTTCCACCAGAAATTTTGGAAAAGATCATTTTGAATATATCTATTATTTGGCTCAATCAACACCTTTCAAGCGAATAACGAATACGTGTGCAGATATTTGCGATTGGATCATGAGCACTTACGCACAAGGCCAAAGTGACCTTCTGTTCCCTCGCAGAAAGCGGTGGCGCTTGCGGAGCACGAGGCTCTGCTGCCGCGGCTCACTCAGTCCCAGGAGGCCTGTGAGCACCTCAGGCAGCAGCTGGAGGCTCTGCGCCGGAACTCCCTCAGCCTGCAGGACTCCTGCACCCGACTGCAGACACTCAACACCCAGCTACAGGTGACCAATTGCAAACATTTTCCATCATTAGACCATTGCTTTGAATTTGCCCGCGCCCATTTCTCTCTTTTAAAACACACACACATACACATACAGGTGGAGCAAGCATCCCTGAGCTCCCAGCATGCAGCGGTGCTGGCGCGCTGCAGCGAGAGCGAGGCCCGCCGCGCGGCTCTGGAGGCCGAGGCCAAGGTGTGGGCGCGGGAGCGCGAGGAGTCGGCGGCCCGGACGGAGGCTCTGAGGCAGGACCACGAGCGGATGGCCGCTCTGCAGCAGCGGCAGGAGGTGGAGCTGGAGGAGCTGCTGGACAAGCACTCTCAGCTGAGGAACAACAACCGCAGCCTGGAGGCTCAGCACCGGGAGCTGGAGGGCAGGTGCAAACGCACACTCCAAATGCACAACCACAAATTCAAAGACACAACCTTTCACAACACACTGCCTCTTTCTGTAATTCGTTTTAAGACATAATTGTTTCTGCGTGGTTTTCGTAATGTCTCAAGGTACAAGGAGCTCCTCGACCTTAAGTCCCAGCTGAATGAGAGGGAGCTGGAGATGAAGATGGAGAAAAGGGAGATGGAAGCAGAAGCCCAGAGGAGACTTGAGAGGGAACGAGAGCTGCAGAGGCTGAAAGAGGAGAACGAGAGGTAGCGAATGCACTCACCAATAGGTATCGTGTTAATGAGATCTGCTCATCCTTTCACTGCATGCACGTGGCCCTGACTACACAGAGGCAGCATTAATATTTCTATATGCAGCATAGGGAGCAAAACAGCAATATGCTTGCATGCAAATGTATTAGAAAGGCACAGAATGCATTTTTATTTGCAAGCCTGAAGGCTTGTGGGTAAAAAACAGCAGCAGGGGTGGAACGAGACAACAAGAAACAGTAGACAGAATGAAGGTTTGTTTGCATATGTTATAACCTCCGTTCCAAATCACCCAAAAAGAGGCAGTATAAGGCTTTAAGACATTATGTTAGAGGTTAACAATTTTTTTCTTATCTTGATCATGTGTGATTTTAAGCCACAGACCAGTCTCACTGGAGCGTCTGATTACATCTTATCTACGGGGTGGTGGGTGCTGGATATAAAGATGATGATCATTATCATTATAAGATACTTGTGTGCAATAATTAGTCATACTCATTGTCACAATGATGCAATTGATTACTCTGATTAGTTGTATCTCTAATGAAAAAAATATGGATAGTGTCAGATTTAGTTAATGCAGAGCCGTGCTGAACACCGGCTGAGTTTTAAGCATGAAAAGTTTCATACCAAAACATTTTAAATCCACATTGGGAACATAAATATTTGATGTTTATACTAAATATTACAAAGTTTCCCCCACAGTGACCATTAAGAGTTCCATCTCATCTCATTGCAGTTCTAATTACATAATAAAACAAAGGGAACTGCTCAGTCATTTTCAACAATGCTTTAAAGCATATGACAGCATTGTGCACTAGTGACTGCATAGTGACGGCATAGTGACACAATAGTGACTGCATAGTGACTGCATAGTGATGGCATAGTGACGGCATAGTGATGGCATAGTGACGGCATAGTGACACAATAGTGACTGCATAGTGACTGCATAGTGACTGCATAGTGATGGCATAGTGACGGCATAGTGACACAATAGTGACTGCATAGTGACGGCATAGTGACTGCATAGTGATGGCATAGTGACGGCATAGTGACACAATAGTGACTGCATAGTGACGGCATAGTGACTGCATAGTGACTGCATAGTGATGGCATAGTGACGGCATAGTGACACAATAGTGACTGCATAGTGACTGCATAGTGACTGCATAGTGATGGCATAGTGACGGCATAGTGACTGCATAGTGACGGCATAGTGACTGCATAGTGATGGCATAGTGACGGCATAGTGACACAATAGTGACTGCATAGTGACGGCATAGTGACTGCATAGTGACTGCATAGTGATGGCATAGTGACGGCATAGTGACACAATAGTGACTGCATAGTGACTGCATAGTGACTGCATAGTGATGGCATAGTGACGGCATAGTGACACAATAGTGACTGCATAGTGACGGCATAGTGACTGCATAGTGACTGCATAGTGATGGCATAGTGACGGCATAGTGACACAATAGTGACTGCATAGTGACGGCATAGTGACTGCATAGTGACTGCATAGTGACTGCATAGTGATGGCATAGTGACGGCATAGTGACACAATAGTGACTGCATAGTGACGGCATAGTGACTGCATAGTGACTGCATAGTGATGGCATAGTGACGGCATAGTGACACAATAGTGACACAATAGTGATGGCATAGTGACGGCATAGTGACACAATAGTGACTGCATAGTGATGGCATAGTGACGGCATAGTGACACAATAGTGACTGCATAGTGACGGCATAGTGACTGCATAGTGACTGCATAGTGATGGCATAGTGACGGCATAGTGACACAATAGTGACTGCATAGTGATGGCATAGTGACGGCATAGTGACACAATAGTGACGGCATAGTGATGGCATAGTGACGGCATAGTGACACAATAGTGACTGCATAGTGACTGCATAGTGACTGCATAGTGACTGCATAGTGACTGCATAGTGATGGCATAGTGACGGCATAGTGACACAATAGTGACTGCATAGTGACGGCATAGTGATGGCATAGTGACGGCATAGTGACACAATAGTGACTGCATAGTGACTGCATAGTGACTGCATAGTGACTGCATAGTGATGGCATAGTGACGGCATAGTGACCCAATAGTGACTGCATAGTGACGGCATAGTGACGGCATAGTGACACAATTATGACTGCATAGTGACTGCATAGTGACGGCATAGTGACACAATAGTGACGGCATAGTGACGGCATAGTGACGGCGTGAGTGAAGCCCGGCTGCGTGTTGGTGTTTCAGGCTGCAGGCCCAGCAGAGGGAGGCGTCGGCGTCGCAGGCGGAGCTGCTGTCTCAGGGCTCGGTGCTGAGGGCCGAGCTGAGCAACTCCCAGCTGGAGCGGACGCGACTGGAGGGGGAACTCAGCGGCCTGAGGGAGACCAACCAGAGCCTGGACCTCAGCAGCGCCCGCCTCACCAGCCAGTACCAGGTACCTGAAAGCTGCAGACCCACACCGGGGCTCTTTGTTCTGCCAAACAAAGGGGATTTAGGGCTTGACACTCAGATACATTTCCCCCTTTTTATAAAACAATGCATTTAGTTACAAAGCAGTTAAATCAAATGCATGAGTTATGAGTTGCAGATTATAGAGAGTATTTTACATAGTCATAGTCATTGAGTAACAGCGATTGCATTTAAAACTGAGGGGCTGATTTCTAATGCTTGTTGTGCACATTGACATGTCAGTAAAAATGATATATTGGTCCAGACAGAAACTCATCACCAAGCGTCTATGCCTCCAGAATAGCTTTGCTCTTCCGTTTAATACTGTGAAACGAGCTCTGAATGTTGAAAACGTCTGCAGCCGTTTGAGGGCTGTAACAGGTGTAAATTGACTTCCTGTGAATAGTAAGAAGTCAACAAGCAGATGTTACGTTGTGCTGCTTCATCCATCTACTCGTAAACCCTGAATCGAAAAGCTGGCACGGGGGTTTTAGTCTGCAGATTTATGTGAAGAAATGTTGCACCACTGCAGGATTCCAGACAAATAAGAGCAGTTTTCTGAGATAGGTGTTTTGAAGGTGGTTGGAGGTTGTGTGAAGGTGGTTTGAAGGTGGTATGAAGTTGGGTTGAAGGTGGTTTGTAGGTTGTTGAAGGTGGTTTGAAGGTGGGTTGAAGGTGGTTGAAGATGGGCATGGTCATAGAAAGGAGCATGGATTTTTTTGTCTTCTTCATATTTGTATTTCATATTAATATTTATTGAATCCACAAAACAACGAGGCAAATTTCTTTTAAGTGAAAACCAACTGGACAGTAAACTTTATTCTGATTCAGATTAATACTGTTTAATAATTTAAACATGAAGCATGACCCGAACATTCCTCTGATCACATAATGTCTCGGTTTGTTTTCAGCCTTATTACTTGCCAGCTCATTTCTATGTCGACTTAACTGCCCCTTCATTTAAAACACTGCTACAAATTTTCAAAAGCTCACAAGATGCCTTAAGGATGTAATCAATACCCCTAACTCCTTTTTAATTATTTCTAAATCAAGCCGTATAGATTTTTCTCCCTTTTACATTTGCTATTCTTGTCGACATTGATGGCGATCTGTGGCCTAACACACACATACAGAAACTAAATATGTGTACCTTACCGACCTATTCATCCTAATTGTGACATGCACGGCGTTGTGTGTGTGTGTGTGTGTGTGTAGCTGTTGACTCAGCTGAAGGGGAACATGGAGGAGGAGAACCGACACTTGGCGGAGCAGAACCAGAGCCTGCTGAAGGAGAACCGGGCCTTACTGGAGCAGAGCCTGGAGCGCCGAGACCAGCACTACTCACAGCAGAGGGAATACCAGTTAGTGCACACACACACACACACACACACACACACACACACACACACGGATTTATTCTGTTTGTGATTACTGACAAAACATGTTTCTGTTTTCAGTAATTCTGTTATTGAAGAAATCGGGTTTCTCCCAAAGCTGAATTTAAATTTGAGTAATGTTTTTTTATGTGTGTTACAGAAAACACTATTTGTTGACATTGTAGGCGGCAACACAGTCTGTGTTCACATCCAGGGCATAAAAGCACTTGTGTAAAGGTTATAGACTGCGAGACAATAATTTCACAGAACCAGAACAACGGGAGTCGTCCTTCTAAAGTACAGACAACAGATTAAACCACAACAAATGAGCAGCACGCAGAGCTCCATTCACCTTTAAGTACAATGAGCGAATTTCCTCAAATTATACATTTTTGAAACTTAATTCTAAGCATTTATTCCTAAAAATATTATTATTACCACGCTTTCACTTTTATTCTTGAATAAATGAACACATTTTAGTTCAGCAGCCGACCACGTGCCGCCTTTAAAGGTGCGTTGTTCTTGATGTGCTTGTTTTAATTCCCTGATCAATACTTTTTTCCTTCATAGGAAGTTATTCAATTTTAATTATTACATTAATTATAAGCAAATTACAGTCTCAGGTTCATAACAATGGACGTACGGTGCATTTTTAAAGCAGTTTATTCTTACATTTCAGGTTATTAGAGCAGGAAATCCACCACTCAGTACACGGTTACTGTTTCATAATAAAAGAAAAGGAAATTCAAACTAACACCAGGATACAAGTCCAAAAAGTGAGGAAGTTCATCGTGACTATGAAATCGCACACCGGATGACGTAATAGTCCAATCTGCTGCATATTAGTTCTTCTTATGTGTGAGTAAACAGAAGAAATACAGAAATGCACAAAATCCACTTTGGCTAAAGGACCTCCTTCAGTAAAGCAGAATGAAGATTGATTTTTGTGCGTCCGCTCTCGCTCTTTGTTTCATTCACAGAAAATATATCCAAGTCCTTGGTAAGTGAAAAGGACAGTTTAGACCGTTTGCTTTACAAAATCCCTTTTGTTGTGAGTGACGCAGGGCAAATGAAGCAGTGACTTTGCCTTTCCAGACTTAATGTTGCAGGAAACGTTGTGAATGCAGCGGGCAAACATTCGGGGAGGTCTCATAAGCTTTCATGGAATGAATTGAACTTGCGTTCAAGAGTCATTCATCAAACTCAACTTATTTAAAACATCTCTGCTCTGCTGCCAGATCGATGCTTTGGTTTGTAGCTGATTCACATACTGAGTTTTATTAATACAATATGTGGCCACAATATTAAATTGGAAAACATTCAATAAACTGAAATGACTAATCTAAAAAAATGATGAAGGGTAAAACAATGCTCAAGGCATTAGGTTGTCTGTACCTGTATATATAAGGCGATCCCAACAAAGCTTAAGTTAGCATTGCAACATCAGCCAATTTGCACAAAAAGAAGCAATTGAATACCATTAGAAGGGTCGCCCAGCCGAGCCAACAGAGGTTTCTCAGTCAGCAAAGCATTGACGGACCGGCACACATTCATGCCTCTAGCGGGGCTCGGTATGTGTACGCGGGCCTCGGCATTGACCTCCATGACCTTTCCCTGAGCTCACGGCTGTCTGCCGGTCACTGGCAGCAACTTTCATTCCGAGCCGTCGTCCACACAGTCTGCGCATCGATGTCCCGTTTGACGCCTTCCCACACGAGCGGCTTGAACCCGACGCCCACCGGCGGCGCACAAACATCAGCATCCACACACACACACACACGCACGCGCACACACACAGTCTATTTTCTGATCTGCTGGTTATAAAAGAGCCCAGTTCAAAGAGCTCACAGGAATGGTGCTGATTCATGTGCTGTACGTCGACCACCGTACGAACCCGCTTCCAGTATAATCTCATCCACTTCCCACGGATAATGAATGCGTGCGGCGAATGAACCCGACTCTCCTCCTCGGCTGATGCTTCACGTGTTTCTCTTCAAGGGAGAAGCTGAGCGAGCTGCGTCGGGAGAAGCAGAAACTGGTGGAGAAGATTATGGATCAGTACCGAGTCCTCGAGCCCAGCATGCAACCCCCGGCCAGCAAAGCCAAGTACTGTACATATGTATATATATATATATATACACCACCCACTCACGTTTGTGCTCTTTTTACAGTGTAATAACCCTGCAGACAGTATGGGTCGGCTAATGTGTTCATGCAGAATTCAAGTGCTCTCAACAAAGGGAATAAAATCAGTGCAAATGCAGCCGGACATGACAACACAAACATCTAAATGGAATGGTTTTATTTACTTTTGGTTCTTGGTACTTTTATCAATAAATATAATGTTGTCTAGGATTTAATCTACTTCATTCATTACTAACCCCAGAGTCCACACTGTAAAACCTGTATAAACACAGGATTTTATTGGGATTTCTTGTTGTTTGGCATTTTATCCTCGTTGATACTCGTGATACGACAACCAGGAAGCATTTATGAACTGAGCTGCACGCTGACATCACAAAAAACATGTGGATTCTTTGCCGCTTGTTCCTCCTCCCTCTCTCTGTAATGTTTTTATTGGGCTCTGAGAGGTGTCTGTCTGAGAAACACCGGAGATGTCATTCCCCCACTTTGTTGTTTTGGGGGGTTTTTTTGCTCTCTGAGGTTTACCTTCTAGTACAAATATATCATGGCTCAAAAATATTTGAAAAAGGGGCCACAACCTTGCGTGCACATTTGCACTTTGTGTACAGAATCTGTTGACGTGACATTTGTATGCACCTTTGGGTGTAAAGCTGTTCTATAGGTTGTCACTGTTCTATATTGCCACACACACCAGCGGACGAGGGCTGGCTCCTTCTATCAGGAGGAGGATTTTTATGCTCCTCCGCGGTGTGTTTTATATCATCTCTGAACCACTGGTTTCTCGTGAGTGCACCATCATCAAATCTGTGAGGGCGCTCTCTTTTCTCTCAGTGTGGCAGCACGCGATAAAAGGAGAAGGGAAACACTTGGTGCTCTCACGAAAAGCTCATTTCCACAGAAGAGACTCAATTGGTTGAGCGAGGGGCAGCTTTCTCAGCTCGAGAACACCTCGGTGGCTTTGATTTTCGAGCATTTTGTACCACAAATCAAAAGGATTATTGTGTATAAATTCAAATGAATATGATAATGATATTTCAATTAAAACATTTCCAAATCGATTCGCTCGACGTCGGGCTACAGAGTGTTTTCGTTGGCCCGATGAATGACAGCGGCCCATTTTATTCTCATTTAAAAAACATGCAGCACTTGAAAAAAAACGGGTTATTGAGTGTGCACACACTCTGAGATCATCCCTCTCTGTAAGTGGTGCCTGTCCTCTGTGTCCTCGCAGGAAATCTAACTGGATCGCGGACAGGATGAAGAAGCTAATCAAACCCCGGGGAGTGGGAAGGGAGGGGCGCGCCCTCTTCACCGCCCTGGGCAGCGTGGAAAATCTGGCCGACGGCGCCGAGTTCCCATCAGACGCGCACACACCTCAGCCTGGTGAGACCGCACACAGCCCGCCACACACTACCCCCCCTCTCTGCCACACACACACACACACACACCAGCCGAGCGGTTTTCACAAAGATACGCTCACACGCTCGCCCCATCAAGCGAGGCTACGGGCGTGCATACAAATCACCTCATGACTACCAAGTGTGGTCGCCATTGATAGCACTCGCTTCTTGTTGGATCTCTCCCCACGGAGTGAAAAGACCTACCGAGGCCCGGCTTTCTCTGGCTGACCACATGTTGAAAGGGAAAAATATTCACCAGACTTCAGCCGCTTTTTTTTTTGAATGCACCTCGACCGTGGAATGCGTTCTGCCGGCTGAGGGAGGGGGAATGAAACCGTGTCTGCAGGCGTGTTCAAAGCCCAGCTTTAAGCGGAATTATGTGTTTTCTCTCTTTTCGACATACTATGCTCATTTAATTTAATTTTTTGCTCGCATCGCATTTCTATTATCCCCCAGCTCTCCACACTCGGGGGGCAACACCTTTCTGTTCCTCGACAACAGGACTGGTGCTTTTTGTGGAGCCTGTTTGACTCGATCGTACAGTAAACACTGGATAGTGAGAATATCACAGTGAAAATATCCCGGGTTCAATTGCTCTTGATTATATGTTTTGGTAGGAGGAGAGCTTGTTTAAGGGAGCCAAGGCATTTTACACACCTTCCACACTTCCTATCTTGTAAGTTTGAGGTGACATTTCCCTCGATTGAAGCATTTAACCCGCTTTATGGTGGGTCAACTTGACCGTAGCTACTGGTCACTGTGTTCCAGTCTGTTCAGAAAGTCCCTTATCTCATTAAACTCATTATTTTAAGTACAATCTACTGTTAGGTTATGTTTGCCTTGTTGAATAGAACAATCAGGCTTCTTTGTTAAGATGTGCTTTAAATTCTCTAGATAATAAAATAATAACAAAAGTATGCATTGATTTTAATCGGTACACTTTAAAAAAAAACATTGATTACCCATTCAGACAATTATTTAGACAACTTCGAAACTAGCATTTTAACTTTGAGCATCAAAAGTTGTATTTGCCATATTGTTTCAGAAACAAAAGGTCAGATTGCTACATTTGAAATATATGCGTAAAAAACCCTTCGATCCAAGTAATTATAATGTCTTTATAATCGCTAAACAAGAAATACACCCTTTGTCACGCACTCACAGAACGAGTGTTGCTTAAGGACAAATAGACATGTGGACATGAGGGAACCAGGAACGGAACAACTAACCTTGTGATGAGAGCCTGACGCGCTCCACCACACGAGCCACAGTGATTGTGCACCCTTCATTCAGTTCAGAACCGCATTCGCATCAGAAGAAAATGAATGTACCGATCGCGCTTTAAGGCGTCCACTGGTTTGTCAAATGTAAAAAAACCCTCATTGATTATAATCTTAGTACCAAGCCGATAATGTAATCATATTAAACCGTTAACAATGCCCCAGTGTGCACATTGACTTTAAATAATACCGACTTTGAATTGATTTCCTATTGTCCCAGACCCCCGCAGTGCTCCCGTCTCTCCGTGTCCCCTGAGAAAAGCCCCCTCTCAGACGGAGCTGGACATCTCGGGTCCAGGAACGCCGTCCGCGCGCTACGTGGGGCGCCGCAAGCTGGGGTCCCGTCACGGCTGGGGGCTCGGTTTGGCGAGAGGAGGCCCTGGGGGGTCCCAGTCCTTCAGTCCCGGGGACCACAAAACGACCCCCCGCCTGCCGCTGCGCTCCAGCCAGGACAACCCGGCCGTCCTCTGGGAGGGACAGACGCGCGAGACCGACGCGCCGCGGGCCGCCGACGCGCTGCTGAGCAGCCAGGAGAGTGTCGAAGAGGAGGGGGGCAGAGGTGAGGGGGGGGAGGGGCATGGTGAAAATGTCCGTGAGGTAACAAGTTAATTCAAGCATTAAAGGCACAGCTAATGTTATCTGGTCCAATCAGACTGTGATGTTCTGTCCCCTCCAGACACTCAACGCTGCAGGGACGACGCTGCAGGGACGACGCCTGAGACGGATTAAGAGCAGCTTTTGATATTAGACATGAGATGCTCCCGGTATATTTTTAATTGCGTAATAGTTAGTGCGGTTATTTGGGCACCCTGTTTCTGACTGTATTTAGAAAAATGTTATTAGACAAAAATAAAACTGAATGCATCACTGAAAATGCATTTTTTTAATTTGTCTTTCAGTTGCTGATTTTAATCTGAAAGTACTTAGATCCTTTTTTCTTTGGTTTTCTCATCTACTTCCTGGTTTAAAACTGCTGTTTATCTACTCGAGACAAATCATCCATAAACACAATAGTACTTTTTACCGCTCAGGATCTTGTCCTAATCAAGTTGTTTTTGTGCACCAAACCATCCACAGCTACTGCAGTATTATATTAAATTATAACTCTCTCTCTCTCTCTCTCTCTCTCTCTCTCTCATTATATATAATGTGTGTGTTTATGTATTTATTTATGTTTTTTAAACTTTACTGACTTTAACAGAGCCCTATTTTCTACATACAGTGTGCAGTGTAAGTGCTCCCGCTAAAATACAGATGCTTACTGAAGACGGCGGGAATAAAAAAATTTAAAAAAACTTCAGAAGTGCTTCATCTTGTCTTCCAAAAACAATGTCTGCTGGACCTTCTGATCACCTTCTCTCTTAGTTTGCTAACTAATATTCAAGTGTCCTATATTTTGTAGGATATGCTTCAGGGTAAACGCAGAGTCTATCAGATACTGACCATTGAAACTCCAATTAAGGGCCCACAATAATTTATCCAAGTAAACAACCAGGAAAAAAAGGGATTAAGGAACACGGGGGAGACTCCGCCATCAGGCTCACACACACGCTGTGGGTCCCGAATCATTTAGGGTTCCTGTATAAATCAAGTCATTGATCTAACAGCACGTGATCTGGTTCGAGAATCCTCTTTAAACCCTTACGCCGTCGCACCAAATGGTGTCAGTGTGGAGCCGGCGGGGCCTTTGCCAACAGGCAGATGTAGCGGCGGGTAATTAGCGCGGAGCGTTCTAAACTAGCGGACCTTAGAGTCCACCGTGAGGCCAAAGGGCCCTTGTATGAGGCAGGCCCTCCGTACACCGGGGTTGTTTTTTCGGGGGGGAGGGTGTGCAGCACTCCCCCCCAAACACACAGCCCCAACCAACGATTTTGCAAATGACAAATGGGTTGCTAATAGAATTCATGAATTATGTAGTTGTCATGGCGACTTTAATCATAAAACCAAGCCCCTTCCCTGGGCTCCGAACATTGTGTTTGTGGAATTGAGATGCGTGGCGCCGGCTGCACGCCGAGCCGCTCGAGCGAGCGCCGGGCGAAGCGATGGCGAGATATTGGTTCTGCCAGTCACTCAGAGGCGTATTATGAGCGCAATGCAACAATCACACGCCTTCAGGCGCACAGGCAGGGAGCGCCCACGGAGGAAGAAATGGAAGCTTAAAGGCCTTTACCCACCAGGAGGGAGTATTTTGCTGAACTCCTGTCTTAGTCATGAGTGGGTTACTTTTGCTTAAAACATGCTTATTACGCTGCAAAAAAAAAAAAAGAAAGGTGAAAAGTATACACAAAAAAAAAAGAGACACCATTGGTGCATTGTTCACCATTCGATGAGTCATGGAGCTGGAAGGAAGCATCCGGTGATTCAGAGAACCACGCTGAGGAGCAACAAGCCGAGCCTCTTTCTCAGGCAATTTATTCGTGCATGAAAACGCTGCAACTGTTGCAAAATTGCATCAGTGCTGGTATGAATATAATGTGATTAAAAGTATTTGCAAGCGAGTCAATTGCTTTTTTTTTTTTTTACATTTATTCTCCATTCCCACGGTGTGCAAAGGCCTGAAGGTTCATCACAGCCATAATGTCACACGTTGGTTCTTATCATTTTTTTGACCCCCACCCACATTATTATCAAAACATAAAGAGCTCTGAGAAGGATTAAAAAAAAACATGAATGAAACAATTTTAAATTTGGCTGTCTGTATGTGTGTGTGTGTGTCTTTTTTTAAATGGAGGGTTTGTTGGTCCCTTAAAGCATAACAAGCAGCAGCAACACATCAGTCAAAAAAAGCCTTGGAGAACAAAATAAGCAGAGAGAGAATAGTTTGGGCAGAAAATGAGTGATTAAGAGCCACCTGTGATTCCTAAAGGGACGAATGATGGATGGCTGCCTCGCTTGACATCACGGTTGGAGCTCAAGAGTCGGCTCAGCTGTTTAATCATTGAGCACCTGAGGAGTGGGACCCTACCAGCCCACATCATTCTCTCCTTTTCAATGGCTCCCCCCCCACCCCCCTCCTTTGGTAAAGTCCTTCCTTCCCTCCCTCCCCCAAGACTGTTCTCTGTCCCTTTCTCAATCACGGACACTCTTTCTTTCTTCTAAGCGAGAAAACTGTCTCCACCTCTGTGGCCCATGTTTATTATTAATAATAATAATAATAAGGATTGAGGGAGTGCTTTCCACTGAACTAAAACTACACACACAGTAAAGTAAACTCTGGATGTGATGGAGGATGAAAGCGTTTAGGCAGCAGAGGAGGAGAGTGATGGGCGGGAGCGAGAGAGCTTGTGATTGGACGAGGTGCTTGAAGGAGACTTCGCTGTCAGACAGGACTTGTTTTCTGACGTGTGTATTTCTTTTCATCATCGCCCATTTTATCAACAGTCCTCGCTTAGCTATCACATTTGTTTTAAAACGTATTGCTTGGCGCTTCATCTGGGCTGGGAGCCAAAACGCGCTGTTCTAAACAATAAAGTGGTTGTGTATGTAAGTGCTATTGCAGTTTTTCTGCTTCATGCACCTTGGAAGAAGGCAAAGCTGTGCCAGATGCCCCACTTTGCTTCTATCACATTGGAATTTCTTAAAAAGAAAACAAAACTCACTTAAGCCACTAGGTCCGGTGATGGAAAACATGAATCCATTCTAATTCATGGGTTGTTGTTTGGCATTTTCCCGCCAACAGAGGCGGAGACACCAGGGAGCTGCTCGGTGAGCTTTGATTGAAGGTTGGTGGCGTGATTCAATAATTAGTCACATTCAGCTGGGGGGGGACAGAAGTCATTGAGAGGGAATAATAACACAAGTAGGTGGAAACAACAAGTGGAGTGGTTGTGTGTCCACGGGCCGCTTCACAAAACTGTCAGAATCTCCCCGCTTTCACCGGGCTTTTACTCAATGAGGTTAACCCAAAGGTGAGCGCTGTTCATCTACTACCCCCCCGGCCCCGCGGCCCCCCATCCCTCCACGACTTCCCCCCTTTCTTCCCATTTCATCATCCTCCTCCCTCTGTGGATCGTTCTTCCTCCCCTGGCTGTTTGTCCCCCCCCCCCCTCTGCTGCTCCTCCTCCCTCGTGCACTCCCTTTCTCTCCCCTAGTGTATTAAGGGGCTTTGACGCTCTCAGTAAAAGCTGATTTATTCTCTCTGTGGTATCGATCGGTTTCTGCATTAAAGATTATAATTCATTACCCCGGCCCCTTTTAATACATTAAACACTCAAAATAAAAATCCCCCCCCCCCCCCCCCCCACCTGCACTTGCTGTGTCCCGAGGGTGCGGGAAAACACTCTTATCGAGACGTGCGGCCTGTCGTCCTGAGCTCCACCTGTGTGTGTGTGTGTGTGTGTGTGCCTCAGACTGACTCAGCCCTAGAGATACTCAACCTTCACGTCACTTACGCACTCATGCAATCGGGGGAAAACACAAACACTCAATGATGAGTCTCTACCCAGCGGTCAGTTAACGATGAATATGTAGAAAGGAAGAAAATACACAGACACAAAGAGGGAGAGAGAGATCTGCAGAAATTACTTTATTAGAAGATCGCCTACTTTAAAAAAAATATATATATATACCAAGCATGAATTACATAAAACCAGGTGGCTCATGATACTGTTTGCATTGGCCTTTTCAGCTAAAGTACGGCTGCCTCATACAGCTGCCTGCGTGACAGAACGTGAGGACTACACGCTGAATGAGACTCAATCTACCATCAATTACGTCACTTCTGCAGGTCACGGATAGATTCTTCTCCCTTAAAATCGTCTTTTCGATTTGGATGAATTTCCCGCGTTCACGGCAGAAACCTCCCCCCCCCCCCTCTCCCTCTCTGCTGGGGACACCGACGGAATACAGATGTCATTCAGACATCGTCAGTAAATGCGGCTGGACTCTTATGGGACAGTAAGGATTCAAGAAGCGTCACGTGTCCCCTATCGATTTTTACCCCAAATAGCGGCACCCCTCCCTGCACAAAACCAGATTGCCCGTCCCCGTCCCCGTCGCCTTGACAGGTTGATTGTGTATCGGAGGCGCGAGGACTCGAGGAGCAATCCCTCTGATTTGGCCTCCTTGCGCTGTCACCCTGATGGACAATTTCCCCCTCCATCCTTACCGCTCCTTGTCTCTCCTCTTTTTCTTTTCATTAAAGGAGTCTTCTACCTCTGAGCTCCAACTTTTCTCCATCTGGCCTCCCCCCTCCTTCGGCCTCCGTGTCCCCCCCCCCCCCCCCCGCCCCACGCCTCTCTTTTCCTCTGACAGGCTTTCAGACAGTAAATCAGAGACATTGATCCAGCGTAGCGCCCAAGTGTCCTGGATTCTGCTAAAGAGCCATTTTCATTTCACAAGCAGTTTACTGGCCTCGCTCCCCCCCTCCCACACTCCCACCCGTAAACATCTCCCTCCTCCCCCCTCCTCCCGCCGCCTCCATCATGGCCTCATCCATACACATCACCCATCTCACTCAGCTACTGGATCCTGATGCTTTCTGAGTGTTTTTTGCTATTGCCTCACCATTTTCACGGAAGATAAATATCGTGAAAGGTCTGAAACATTTCACTGACCGAACCTCAGGACTAATTTGACTTCCCACGTGTGTTTCACTTCAGCAAAGCGGCTAAATGTCTCCCGCCGCGACCTGTTTTCGGCGCGTCTCTTTCAGATTGCGTTTGAATCCGGACGCTACGAAGAAAAAGGGGGCCGGAGATGTCGTCTTCTTCTACGTGTGAAGAGATGGAAGCGGTGATCACCAGGACGCGTACCTGACATTCATCCGTTCATCCATTCATTCGGCCTGTGGGTGCACGGCTGCATGCGTCACCCTCGAGGACTCGCTGCCCTCTGACGGACTCAACGTCGGTAAAACATCCAGCAGCAGAAGTGAACCTCGGTCGTTGAGCTGCGGCCTGCGGAGGCCCGCTGTGGACTGTAAGGAGCCCCCACCCAGCAGCCCCCACCCAGCAGGAGAAAGGAAGACGTCGGAGCACTCGGGAGCCCGCGTTGTTGGTCATTCCGCAGCAATAATATACACAGGCGACTCGCTTTATGGTTACGCATGTGCTCGCAGCGATGCCTCAAACTGCTCATTGCTCACCCCCCCCCCCCCCCCCCCGGGGAGGTAAACAAAGGCCTGAGTGCGACGCTAACACATCCAGTGACAGGGAAAAGGTGCACCGCCGTCCCTGAGCCGCACCTTCACGTCCTCTCCTTCCAATGAGCCTTTAGACAGGAGAAGAGAATGAATCATGATGTCAAAGTGCTGGAATGGAATTGGTGTGCATGGAACGTTATTCTTTTTATGGCTATGTTTACGTCCTGGGATCTTATGGCATATTGTGCCATGACTTTTTTGACTTTTTACAGGATTTTTTTTATTAGATATTATGATTTGTTAAGAAATATGTTACTTTGATCCTTGACATTTTCACATACTTTACTATGGCCTTTTGAATTATACAGGAATATCCAGAACAGGCTCATTGTCCATTTAGGATAACCGGGACCTCTTCTCTTCCCCTGCTGCAGGGACAGCGGAGCCCTTTCTCCAACAGGATGATCACAAGGACAGATGCAGGAAAACAGTCCTGCCAACTGTAATAAGACAAATTACCTCAGACTGAATCCTCCTTTATTTGAACCATTACCAATAACCACTGCACTACTGTCTGATTTCATATAATATCAATAACCACTGCATTACTGTGTTAATTTAATGTTAACTATTCCACTCCACTGTACATACATCTATTTCACTCCTCTTCACTAAATACACTAGATATACTCACATACATTGTATATACACTGTATGTATTTTTTTTCCTTTCTTCTTACTTTTATCTTATTTTTTCTATTTAATTCTCAAATTTAATTTAATATGGAATAATCACTGTTTACCATACATCTGGTAGATATTACCTGCTGCTGCTACACACACATTTCCCTATCCATCTACTGTATATATATATATTACTTATATACAAGGCCATACAATATGACAGTATGACATTTTACGACATCAAAACCATACTATACCTTTTATATGACAATTTCTGACACCTCTTTTCACGACGTACTAAACAGTGACATTTTTATGAGAGCCAATACTACGACAGTTTCTTTTACATTTTACTATTCTATGACATTATTATGACATTTTGGAGATTATATTATTCTTTTTTTTATCTTAAACCAATGTAAAAATATTATATTTATGTTATATTTTATCCCTCTTATTTGTTGGCATTATTTAATGTTTTCTTTAAATGTAATTATTGAATACACATTGTTAAAAGGAAACTTCATCTGATAACAACTTCTTTGTAATTGTTTTTCAAATGGAAATAAAGATAATGAAGACATTGAACGTATACTATACTATTCATCATAACACACTACAGCATTTTCTGTGACATAGTGTGACATTTTCATGACTGACTAGAATGCATTTTTGGCATCAAGACTTAATGGAATGATTTTGCACATTTTGATACATCTTTATAAAAAACGTTTTACACTTTTTTACATCGTAGGGTTAGTTATCTGAACTAGGACCCGATATTCAGAGACGTAAGCCTCTGTCATTTTTATGATAAATCATAGCAGGACTTTATGTCTTTCTTTTTACATTTTATTGATCAAATATGAAACAATGGCATTTATATTTATACATATACGTGTGTGACTGTGTTTTCCATGTGTTTGGCTCACCGCTGGGGGAACAGTGTACAGGCTGATGGACTTGGCTGGCGGACAGCTTGGTGAGTTTAATTTGTTTTTTTGGAGAGGTTGTACATTGCATTCACCATTGCTTGTTTTTGAGTTGAAATGAAACGCGTTCATGACGCTTTGGCCGCTGGTGTCTAAACTGAGGTTTGGGCCAATTGTGCTTCAATCACACAAAACAGAACTCTGACGCCCCGCTTGTTTAACCAGAGTTTATTCATATTTTTGAGTCTGTCCAAATGCAACACTACACTTCCATAGTTCAGTTTTGGGGCAGTGACCCATTTCTAAATAAAATAAAACACAACAATCATATAAAAGTGTAATGTTATTATGAGTATAATACTAATGTATTGTAAAGAAGTGAGAAGCTTACAGGGTTGTACAGTAGTGCTCTCCTTGATCAGCATCGATGGATAAACCTCTTCATAGTCTTTATTGCAGACTTATTGTATTAGAGTACAGAGCCAACATCAAAGTACGGATCTATCCTGCACCTTATCTGAGACCTGACTTGTTTGTCTACATGGAAGTAACTAGTTTATGTATTTTTGTAGCTAGAAATTGTAAAATCTTGCAGTTTTCCTTCCATGTTCGTCCTGAAGTCAACAATACACATTTGAACCTCACAT
The DNA here is from genome assembly GCF_949316345.1 of Pungitius pungitius. NCBI lineage: Eukaryota > Metazoa > Chordata > Actinopteri > Perciformes > Gasterosteidae > Pungitius > Pungitius pungitius. The sequence goes on from NC_084901.1 coordinate 17,901,619, forward strand.
TTAAAGTGTTCATCATAAAATGGGAATTCATTTTCCTTGTGTCACATGCTGCATTGTTTCTTCTTGCCATAAGTGAATCTTGGTAGCTGTTGGTTCTCTCATGTCCCACTGTGGGGATTGTCACTACTAATTGGCTTTTTGTCTAATTCGAGCCACCTGTAGCGGTGTTTATTTCGATATAGTGTGATTGATAAATTGTGATTAATTGCGCCCTTAACCACCATTAACTTACCGTTTTATCCAGCATGAATAATGCCTCATCTTGTCATTTTTATAAAGCTGTTCATCTCGAGCCGTTAGCTCAGCGTCAACGTGTCACAGCCTGAGTCTCACAGCAGGAGCCGTAACCCGCCGCCTGCCTGCAGCGCGTCGGGAGGCCCTTCGGGGAGATAAAGCCCCACTACTGCAGATACTCGGAAGCCTGCAGGCCAGAAGTGTCAGGCAGAAAAATGTCTGCGACAGGCCGTTACACAAATAACTGAGGGACTGGAGGACAACTGTTGACAGCTGTTGCTGTTTCGTGTGTTAATGCGCTGTTTGATTCATTTCTATGTTCAGTCGGGACGGAAAGAGGGAAAGAATATAACTCATATGGACAGGTGAAGTTATTGAAGTTCGAAGTACAAGTGCCGTTACTTTCTACTTAAGTACAGGTTACAGAAAACATTGTGACAACAAACGAAAGAGGCTGCACATCCCGCCAACGAGCCCCTACGTCTAAACCAGTCATAAATACACATGCAACAGATTATTAGAACATTATTTCATTCAACTTGGGGAATTTTTGAGGTCACTGTAAATATAAAGCATAAAATATACATAAGTGGATATTTTGACTAAGTCTAATCAGTCCAAACAATTCAAATGCGCTCCATGTGTTCCCCATTGGAGAGGAGGGAAAGATTATTTATCTTTAAAAATAAACACTGTGTTTCTCTTCAACCCTCCTTCAGCCCACAATTTTAGACATGAAGTGTCGAAGGTGAAAGGGACAATCTTCCTGCCTGACCAGATTTTAGCAAAAAAAAAAAAAGGTAAAGTGCTCGAGTACTATAAGACAAAACCTAAATATAACTAAATCAGCTTAACACACTGCAAATTAACTGCGCTGCCAAGGCAACACAAAGCACCGCTGAGACACAGCATGATGAAAACCACATGGAGAGAACCAGCTGCAACTAGAAAGAAAAAAACATTCAGCGAGAAATCAAAACACCCATTTTCCTCATTTCACTACAGTAAAACAGCACTTCAGCCCCACCAGAAATAGAGAATTACACACCGCAAACAGCCGCCACTCACGTTCAAAAATTGAAAAGCAACAATACGAAAAACAGACTTTCAAGTTTTTTCTCCATCTCCCTGATGCAAGAAAGGGGAGAGAAACTGTTTTCTCAGCTGCTTGCTGCTGCTGAGAAAACAGTCTGTAAAAGCAGTCATCGAGCCTGAAAGGATTCTTCATCAAACACCTGAAGGTTCACTGCCGTGGGAGAGCGCCGCCCTAACAAGCAGTAACATCAAAACACACACACACACACTGTGTGCAGCGTGCGATTTCTTTGGCCATTTTAAGAAGATCAGTGTATTTTAAAGTTAGAGTTAATGAAACAGTTCACATAATTGTTCGTCAGCCGCCATTTTCACAAAGAGCAAGAGAGAGAGAGAGAGAGAGAGAGAGAGACTCATTATCCTCCAACCAATTTTCATCACTGTCCCATCAGTAATCTCTCTCTCTCTCTCTCTCACTCTCTCTCTCTCTCTCTCTCTCATTACTCAGAGTGACTGGTTGGAGAGGAGCTTCACAGCCTGCTGCTTATTAAAAAAACGCAACGCTTGAGACGAGTTCATCCCGCTTTGCATCCCTCTTTTTTTCCCTCCATCTCTGCATCCCCCCCCTCCGGCTCTGAATCCTCTCATCCCCACCTTTTTTTTTTCCTCCCCCTCTCTCTGTTTGAACTCGCTGCATCCTTCCTCTCTCTGTCTCTTTATCCCCCCCCCCCCCCGCCCCCTCTTCCATCTGTTTATTATGTTTTCCATCATCCTGTAGAGTGAAAACAGCGAGGAAGAGCACGAAGGGGACGGAGAGGGAATCAAACAGCTCCGCGGAGGAAAAGCAGGTCCCTCTGTGGCGGATGAGAGGGGAACTTTTTCACATTTTCCGGCTGAGATTGTCGTCTACCCCCCCCCCCCCCCCCCCTTCAACCACTTTACATCCTCTGTCCCAAAACGACGTACCCTTCCTCCCTGTACGTCTGCACCGCCGTGGCAGGTTGTTTGTGGTTACTGTGGGATGAAAGTCAAAGTAATATATTACTACTTAAAGAGCAGGTAAAACGTTGATTAGAAACTACAGAACACAAGCTCGGAAGTAAATGTTGGTTTAAAGTGTTTCCCCGTGATGCCCGGGTTCACTGACTCGTCCCGCATCCCAAGCAACAATCAATTCATACACACAGGAGCTTGTGTGATTCATTTTAATGAGCTTTTTTTCCCTCCATTGTCTCGCACACATTTACACAGTGGAATTCCAATATTTAAATAGCGCAAGACGCATAACTCATTGCTTGATGCAACACTGATGACAGACAAGAAAGGTCAAGTTAGAGTGCGAGCTAAAGGTCAAATTCTTCACAAGAATGATAAATATACTGTCACACCTTCACAATACGTCTCGCAATCATTTGTGGGGGAAAAAAAAAGGAACTAATCAACATCTGCAGAAGAGCCAGCGTGCACTTGAAAAATCCATTAAAGAGTTTTCTTCCCGCTGAAAAAGGTTTTAATCTGCTCTTAACAACAAGGAGGAGGAATCACAATGTAGAAGCGTAGCGGTCCGTATCCACAGCAACCGCGTCTGGCCAATCCACTCCCTCACAGTTTACTCTTCACTGTGGCCGCTGCTGGAAGAGAAAAAAACAAACGAGAAAAACCTTGTAAAACAGAGGGGGGGGGGGGGGGGGGGCTCTTTACGCTGGTCACGCATCAGTCGATATCGCTTCGGCTCTTGGAGCGTCTGGTAGCTTCAGAGGGATCTGTTAGTGCGGATTAGTCCAACGTGGCTAAAGGCACAGTGGAAACGCGGCAGCGCACACATACACACACACACACACACACACACACACACACACACACACACGCGGAGCGGCAGGTTCCAGGTGTTGGAGACACATCAGGTGTCTGGTGGGAGCTTGGAGGCCCGCCTGCAGCAGACAGTTCCAGTCCATGTACCAGCCAAGCACCACTCGGGCTCCCTCGCTGCTGCCACAAAATATGCTGGAGATCCATTAGAGGAGAAAGAAACCAACGGCTAGTGAGGGGCGGGTTTTTAAATTTTTTTTATCAAGGGACACACCTGTATTTTGGGAAAATAACTTCTTTAGGCAACCAACCCTTGTGAAGAAGTGTTGATTTTAATGCTTCAAGTGAAGAGTTGATGCTTTGCAGCTTGTTCAGAGGTATAAAAATAGGCCATCTTGACTCTGAAGCTGGATTCATGTCCCAGTATTCATCACATATAAATAAGTTGACAAACAGATCATGACATCAAAGCTCTCACACTGCAGGGGAACACGCAATCGGCACAACACAGACACACCGTGACCTCAAAGTCACCACGGCCCGACGTGTGAGGCCCATCCGGTGCCGAAGAAAACCCTCCCTCCACCGGCCAGAAGCCGCTCAGGCTTTGCAAAACGTTTCTAATGCCAAAATACAGATTTGACACGTGAGTGCAGAATATGTCCAACAGAGGTGCTGAGGACGAACAGAAATTGTTTTTATTAGGGAGTGATCATTAATTTGATTTCAACCCTTAAAACGAGTTAGAAAATATGTAGTTTTGTGGAGGATTTTCATGGTTTCAATAATTTCCTCAAACAGATGGAGACAAACTTCAGCAAACATCAAGAGGGACTATTTTACGCAGTGGATTAATAATAAACCAACGGCGTAGTAAGTATTTTCGACAGAAAAAACAGTGCATGTTGGATCGATTGAAAACAAACTAGTAACGAGTGTGGTTCATGTTTTTAACAGCGTCTGGATGGAACTTAATACTTAGTAGGATCAAGTGTTGGTTCTGGAGGTTTCATAGGATTATTGAGATTAAATACATATATATCACCACCATAGTTGTCTTTTTCCTGCGAGGTTGCTACTTCTGCTCTAAGTCATAGTTACATTTTTATCTACAAAACACAGCACATTTCCTCCATATTTAGGTTACTTCACGAGATGGAGAATGCGAGGGCATCGCAGTTTGAGATCCCATTATTCGCAGCTATTGATCTCCCTGAGGCCCCCGTTGAAACAAGAAGTAAATCCTTCCTGGTATTGGCCCCCACTGTTCGGATCAGTCTGCAGAAAGATAAATAAATTAAAACGCACAACCGAACGTCTGACTCAAAAGCTCATGTGGGAGATACTGCTGCAGAGTTGATTGGATTCTGCTCTTATTTTTAATAAGCTGCCCCTCTGTCCGTCTTCGACTGCCTGTCCGTCTGGTCACTGGTGAATCTTCAGTTCACAGAGTGTTTTTCACCTTGTTTTCATTTGTTAATGTCTGCTTTGTTTTACCACATTGTTGTTTTACAGCATACTGAATTGTACAACGGAGATCTCGTTAAATGCGTAATATCCACATATGGCTGAACTGTGAAGCAGCAGGCATATTCATGATATACAGGGTGATATATTCAAGCACCACAGGCGATTCTCATGCTTTTTCCTTTAGTGCCACGGAGACCATGAAAATCCTCCCATTTAAAATTAAACGCAACACTCTCTGCTTTATTTTCCGAACTTTTCTGCATGTTCATGCTGCAAGGTCTTGTTTGTTCAATGTGTGCTACTTTATCTTTGGTGTCCCCCCCCCCCCCCCCCCCTCCCCGTTTGTTTCTTTCCCCCCCGTTTTTCATCTTTTATTTTTCCCTTAAACATGAAAATGAACGACGCTGGATTCCTCTAATTGCTCAGTAAGATCTAAAAGCAGGTTGTACTAAGACACTAATTCAGATCCACAGTTGTTCACATCGCCAACTTTTTACACAGAGAACATTAGAGTTCAAGCGACTCGGCTTCATCTGAATAATTCAGATAAATGTTCGAGGTTTACCAAATTAGACGACGGGATCGAGCGGTCTGCACAAACCTCGTGGAGGTGCAAATCTGCAGCGACTTTGACCCTGTTTTGTTGGTCTTGAGTCTCGGCTTTTAGCGGCCAAACAAACAAAAGCAAAACCTTTTTCTAACGGAGCAGAGAGTACGAAATGGTTGAGACCTCTCAGACAAAAATGTTCCCGAGGCGAGAGGTGCGTTTGATTTATGGCGGCGGTAAAGCGGGACATTCGAGGTTAAGGCTGCAGTTGTAAGACCAATGCTTAATTTGAATAATTGAGTAAATGACTGATCATGTTCAGGAGCACGGAGCGCTTGGCGATACAACGCCATCAATCACAGGTGTAATCAAAACAAATGGGTGAAGTCATCACGCCACTGCTCGAGCCAACTTGAAATTTACGTATTTACTAAACTACATTCAACATTTCAGATAAATCTGCGTCCGATGGCACACGACTTTTGTTTAGTCTTTTTTGATGAGACAGGACGTCCCGATCAAAGGAGGAAATGTTTAGTTATTCTTTTAATTTACTCCAAAATCTTTTCACCCTTTTCTTTCCTGCTCAGCATCAGATTCACAAAGCAGCTGCTTGAACCCAGCAGGGACAGAAATCAATATTTAACTGAGGGGCGAAGCCTCGCTGGAGGTTTCCTCACATCACATTTGCCTTTCACACCAGGGTTGAGGCTGACCATCCGAAAGCAGACCAAACACAGTCCTTACTTTTGATGGAGTGAAGTACACACGTGGACACGGCACGCGTTTTTTGATCGCCTTTTCAGATCATTTTCACAGGCAAAGTCAAACGATTGCGTGTTTCTATTCACTCTCTTTATGCGGGAGTTGATTCCTTGACACAAGCGTCAGGTGGTGCTAGCTTTCCCGGCAGGTGCCATTATACAGGAGAAGAAGAGTGGCAGAGAGACGACGTCATTGTTCACTCATTTGTCTCCGCTCACCTTGTGCTTCGATCTGTACACCAAAGTCACCACTTTGTAAGTAACACTTTACGGCCGATGTGAGTTGGCATGTGATGTTTTGTGTCAACTCTGATTTTCTTTCGGGGGCAAAATAACACTTTCATCACTTTGTAAAACCAGATGTAAAACACTTCAATTCACACTCATCCACATACGAATATGTCATCCCACAATGCATCCTTCTGGCTACATGTAGATCTGTGCATTAACTACCCCACTTCAGAGTGGATTAAAAGGTTTAATATGACAGTGGATACACTGTTCATTTGATGTAATTAAACACAATTAAGTGTGCTACATATTAATACTGTTGCTTCTAATGACCAATGTGTGCAAGTAGCACACAGAGGACGAAGCAGCGTATTTATCACACTGCCTTACATGTCTCCATGTGTGTGTGAAATCAAATTGAGCAGCGCTAAGTAGTCATCACTGCATAAATGGAAGTGTGTGTGCGTTTGTGTGTCCAAGTGTGCGTTCGTGTGTGTGTGAACGACTACTCACCAGCAGGGAAGTAGAGCGGGAGGGTCTGCAAGTACAGCTCCTTATCCGTCGGCAAGAAGACACAGAAGATGACTCTGTCCAGCTGAGACACACACACACACACACACACACAACCTTTATCACAAGCATATGAAATCATGCAAATCCATCAAAAGCAGGGGGGAAATAATATGACAGTGTGTGTCATTGTACTGCAGCAATACAAGAGAAGGCAGCTAATGCATCAGTCCTTTACTTTTCTATTAGCTTCCTATTATGAACATGCCACAGCACAGAGCATATCTCACTCTCACACACACACACACACACACTCACACACTCCCACACACTCATAAAGATAATGGCTTTCAAATATTATTAAGACCCTGGCCGAGTGAGTGCAGCTACTTTATGCCGATAAACCACCTTTATGCTCCCGTGTTCCCAGGATCTCTGCAGCCTATAATATTTACATTATACTCTGTGTGGTGGTGTGTATGCATGGAGAATACGGGACAGAGAGCAGCACTGCATGCAGGCTGATGATTAAAGTTACTGTAGCTATAGCAAACAGAAATGTTCCAGGGGATTTAAGCTCCCCGGTGTGCCGCTACAAACATTATGACCTCCCTAATGTCTCTGCAGAGGTTCAGACATTTTCTCCTTCCGAGCGCGGCCGGGCCGCTTAAAGTCCAGCTGTTTAAAGTCCAGCTGTTTATTATTTGCTCGGTGTGGAAGTTTAACGGCCATTGCTCTCAGCCTGTGTTTTTCAGGCGAATGCTTGTTGCACAATTACCGTCACCCTCCAGGATGTGAATGGAGGCCGGAAGGGAGGCCATGGAAATGTGATGGAAGTAACTACGTCCCCGGGGCTGAGGTTGGAAATCTCCAACTTCCACACAGAGTCGCATCCAATCGGACAATTTCTCAGGCTGCCTCATTGAGAAAGAAGCCTTTAGGAGGAGCGATGTAAAATGGTGGCAGCGGGTGGGAGCTAATTTTGATACCATTGTAAGAAGAATCCTGGAGAAGTCTGTGCACTGCAACGTTTATCTTCACATCTTGCACACATTACGGCTCACTGACCTTCCTTTAATGATTCAGAATTTCAGAATTGTGAGCTTGTGAATACATTTTTTATTGTTAGATCTCAAAAGCATCCGTTGGGAAAGAGCTATTTCCATTCAGCTGAATTTCATTGCGAGTTTTGCATCATTGTTATTTCTCACTGGGAGGTTAAAATGATTAATTTCCACCACATGTGGGATTACTGGTAAATGAGGCACATCACTTTGACATTTATTAATCTGCCTCAATGAAAAGCATCGTTTACTTTCCATATTCTAAGACAAGTCGGCATTCACCACAGCACTTACTTTAACAAATAGAAACCTTAAATTAAAACTGCTGCACTTATCTAGAAATATGAAGCCATATGAAGCCAGATCTCTGGCTCTGTTCCAAAGCATCAATGCCAGCTGATGAAGATCACGTGACCGGGACATTTTGGAACTGTAGCTTCTGTAAAAACTTCAGTGTTTGTGATGTGTTCTTTTATTTATACAGTTTGTGTCCATATTCATCTGATCCAAATGACATCTTTAATGTCGTCAGTTCAGTTCTTCTGTACTTGTTCACAGGCCTTATTGTTTTATTAATATTATTCACTTTTGGGTCAACTAGGAATCTTATTTGTAAAATATAACAGCCTTGAAACTCGAGCGGTTTTACTTTCTTGCAGAAGTTTAGTTGGAGACTTACGAATAAACGATTCAAGGCATTTGTTATTACACCAGATGCAGGGCCTTTTCCCCGCGTCTCGAGTCCACTTTCTTTGTCTTACTGGGCGTGTCATTTTCTATTTATTTTGCTTTATTACAGCTCTCCAAGCCGAGGTGAGACCCACAGAACGCTGTGGAAAACATGCAAAATGGAGCGGGTTCAATTAAAGATTAAAACTCCTCGGGTGAACATTCCGTATGCAAATAAACTCTCACCGACTTATTTGTTGACGGTACAAAAAAATAAAGCCCCTTAAAAACACGCCGTGGAACTACACTCACCGGCCACTTTATTAGGTACCCCATGCAAGTAACGGGTTGGACCCCCTTTTGCCTTCAGAACTGCCTCAATTCTTCGTGGCATAGATTCAACAAGGTGCTGGAAGCATTCCTCAGGGAGTTTGGTCCATATTGACATGATGGCATCACACAGTTGCCGCAGATTTGTCGGCTGCACATCCATGATGCGAATCTCCCGTTCCACCACATCCCAAAGATGCTCTATTGGATTGAGATCTGGTGACTGTGGAGGCCATTTGAGTACAGCGAACTCATTGTCATGTTCAAGAAACCAGTCTGAGATGATTCCAGCTTTATGACATGGCGCATTATCCTGCTGAAAGTAGCCATCAGAAGTTGGGTACATTGTGGTCATAAAGGGATGGACATGGTCAGCAACAATACTCAGGTAGGCTGTGGCGTTGCAACGATGCTCAATTGGTACCAAGGGGCCCAAAGAGTGCCAAGAAAATATTCCCCACACCATGACACCACCACCACCAGCCTGAACCGTTGATACAAGGCAGGATGGATCCATGCTTTCATGTTGTAGACGCCAAATTCTGACCCTACCATCCGAATGTCGCAGCAGAAATCGAGACTCATCAGACCAGGCAACGTTTTTCCAATCTTCTATTGTCCAATTTCGATGAGCTTGTGCAAATTGTAGCCTCAGTTTCCTGTTCTTAGCTGAAAGGAGTGGCACCCGGTGTGGTCTTCTGCTGCTGTAGCCCATCTGCCTCAAAGTTCGACGTACTGTGCGTTCAGAGATGCTCTTATGCCCACCTTGGTTGTAACGGGTGGTTATTTGAGTCACTGTTGCCCTTCTATCAGCTCGAACCAGTCTGGCCATTCTCCTCTGACCTCTGGCATCAACAAGGCATTTCCGCCCACAGAACTGCCGCTCACTGGATGTTTTTTCTTTTTCGGACCATTCTCTGTAAACCCTAGAGATGGTTGTGCGTGAAAATCCCAGTAGATTAGCAGTTTCTGAAATACTCAGACCAGCCCTTCTGGCACCAACAATCATGCCACGTTCAAAGTCACTCTCATCACCTTTCTTCCCCATACTGATGCTTGGTTTGAACTGCAGGAGATTGTCTTGACAATGTCTACATGCCTAGATGCACTGAGTTGCCGCCATGTGATTGGCTGCTTAGAAATTAAGTGTTAACGAGCAGTTGGACAGGTGTACCTAATAAAGTGGCCGGTGAGTGTATTTCAACAAGCGGACGCGTCTAATGCTCGTTCTAACGCCTTAAACGTTCGTCTCGCCGAGCTCGCCGTGGCTGACGGCATCGGCCGCTCGGTGTTGCCGCACAGACTCCAGAGACGTGGACTCTAACAATAACACCGTCAACACCGTCAACACCCTCCGAGGGGAGGGGACGCGGCGCAGCGGTTAGACACCAAAAAGAAACAAGATTGAAAAGGAGAGGAAGAGGAGACCAGAGGAGTAGAGGAGGAAGAGCGGAGGAGAGTTCAGAGCGTGTTAACGACTGATTGGAAAGTTTCCTCTTTGTTCAAATCCCCCCCCCCCCCCCAACAACCCCCCCATCTCTGCCCTTCAGTCATCTGTTCCATCATTTTGCCTGTTCCTCCGGAGAGAAAGTGTGTGTGTGTGTGTGTTTGTGTTTGTGTTAGTCGGGTTTAGTCCCGCAAGGAGCCAATTAAAACGCAGACTTGGCCACGAGCAAAAAGAGACAGAACTTGTGTGTGTTTAAATGTATACTTGTGTGTCACTGTGTGCGTGCACGTATGTGTTTTCTCCGTGCACCCTTCTCCTCGCTCCCACCAGGAAACAAACACAACAGCTGTGAAAGGAGTAATACCTTGAGGAGATGCAAGGGGGAAAATGGCCAATCATACAGACACACACACACACACACACACACACACACACACACACACACACACACACACACACGTACACACCTCGCCATGATGTTCACCCAGATACTCCCTCACAGCCGCCAACGCCTCGTGCACCGCCTGCTCCGGTGGATATCCTACACAAACAAAAAAAAGTACACACAAGCAGGTGCGAGCAGGTGTGCAGTGTAAGACCTGGGTGCATCGGGACGTTGTTTTCCACCACTGTGACGCTCCTCTCATCCGACTACGGCAAAGGCAGCGAAAAAAAAAGCATTGTTTCATGTGGACGGTAGGCACTGTGCAGTGGAAGTAATGTAGTTCCAGTAAGAGTCTATTTAAAATGGAAGAATAAGGACAGACAGAGGTCCAGTGTACCCAGCATGCCGTTCTGCGGTGGAGCAGTTAACAGCACATAACCCACAGTGTTCACCTCTAGTTGTAAAGCAAATCAAAAGGACCAACATACAGACAGAGATTTCTTCCAATTCAGTAAAAAAGTTCAGTCAACTCAAAGTGAGAACAAGCTTTTTTTCGTCTTCCACGTTTGAACCAGAGAGGACGAGACGGACAACACGCGCACACAGCGAGTCAACACAACTTTGCTCTTTTTGCTCTGGTGCGACGCGGGGAGACGTGTTTACAGCCGGCCCTCCCACACAAGCGCTCCCCTGGGAGTGTTTAAGCGCTCTCCTTCACTCTCTCCGCTGCCAGTGTGAAGGGGGATTACAATCAATCTCACACCATCTCTGGCCTAATCTGTCTTAATCCGCCGGTCCTAATCCAAGGCCTTAATCTGAGAACCACCCCTGGGCAGCAGGAGATAATGTGTCACGCTTAAACGGGCCGATACGGGAAACGGGCACGTGATGGAAAACATCACCGCGGCGCATTAACACAGGAACAAAGAAACACTGTTGTTGGAGGGAAATTGATTTCTCTTTTTTTTTTTCTCACAAAGAAAAAAGCATCTGTTTTAGTATAAAGCAAATACACACACACACACACACACACGTACGCACACACTGACCGTAGACTCCAGTGGAGATGCAGGGGAAAGCCTGCAGGGTGAAGATGACAAACAAAGTGGTTACAGTCGGTTGCTGATCACATAATAATCTGCTTCCATCCCGCCCACTCAGAGAAAGGACTCTTCAGCATCTCGACGAAATCTCTCCCCTAATTGCTTTTTACGGCAGCTTCTCTTCTCCTCTCGCTCTGACCGCCACTTCTCTTTAAAGATCCAGCTGTCAATCATCTTCTGTGCAGTGACTCCTCATGCGTTTGTCTATTCGCTGTGATATTATCTACAACATTGCAGTCCTGGTGGCTGGTGGTTTCTGCTGGTGACGGAAACGAAGGTTTGAAGGTAAATGAACAAACCATTGTGTCATTTAAAGACGCATTCCTTTATACATTATACATGTATGTATGTGTATAATATATATATATATATAAATATAAATATATTATTTATACATACTTTGTCCACCCTCACTTACATTCAAATACATTGATAAAGTTGCCTCTGTGCGACAAGTAGAGGATGCAGGAACTGAGCGAGGCAGTTAAAGGAGTCAAACTTTACCCAAGAATCAACTAAAGCTCATAGATGGTGAGTATTTACTGAATGTACGCTGTGTCCTTATTCCAGAAAAACGTCCTATTTGTCAATTTATCTTGTTATTCAAATCTTCCTTTAAGTCGCTTCGACGCCTCTCAGACGGGTTCGTGACACGGCGCCGAAGTGGAGCAAAGCAGCCAGTGAGCTTCAAAGTAAACTGGAACTGGCAGCTTCTCAACCTGCTGTCAGTCTGTGCGGCCCGAGCAGATGCCAGCAGCCTCTCGCCGTCTCCAGATCTCTTCATTCCACCAGATTGCAGAGCTGGCAACTCGGGGGGTGAGAGCAGCCTCGACTCAGAGGTTCCTCAAAGCGAAAGGTACACATGACTCAACGGGGGGGGGTATGGGGGGCTCAACCCATATATAGAAATGAATCAGGACGGTTGTGATTACGCCTCGAAGTTTACACACTCGGGCCATCTAATTGAAAATAAATCCGATATAAATATAGGTAAATATGACGGATGTTTGCAACGGATCGACTCAAATTGTTTTTCACGGCGTCTCTTGTGTCGCCAAACTACAAACTCTCAGACGGTATTTACATGCTGTGCTGGAGTTCCTGTTTGATTTTAACACCTCGTTCTGTTGTGAAACCACCGCCTGCTGTGCATCGTAAAAGCTTTTTACAGCAGTCTTACCTGCAGCTCGCCCCTCTCTCTCTCTCTCTCTCTCTCCCTCTCCCTCTCTCTCTCTCTCTGAGCGTCCTTTGAAGAATCCCCATCTCTCTTTTACCTCCTTTCCTCTCATCTGTCCCCTTTTTCTCAATTTCCCCTCTCAGTTTTCTATGGTTCCCTTCCTTTGACCTCTCTTGCTTAAGCTAATCTCCCAAGTTTCCCCCCCCAGAACTCCCTAAAACAAACAACTCAGCCTCCCCTCAATCCTTGCTCTGTAAGGTCCCTTTTGTCCCCTAGCAACCATCCCCAGCTTCCATCACCCCTGCGTCCTCACCACGGATCGGGCGGCGTTTCCGGTGGCTGCTGTCAGGCTCTTCTCGTAGCACGATCTCAGGGCTTTCCTCTCCTCTTCTCCCACTCCTCCCTGTGCCATCGGCCCCACGGTGTGGATCACGTCTGCAGAGAGACGGCGGGAGAGATGAGAAGATGAAACACTTCGCACTGCCGGCCCGACGGATATGAAGATGGATGGAAAATATGAGTGCAACACATCTCCAGTTTAATCTCCCCAGTCCAACATCCCATTTATTCAGTGGTTTGTATCATAAAACTCGCCTCGTATCAGAAAGAAATACAAAGTGAATTCAGCCAGAGTAACATCTAAGGATGTTCATCTCCGTTTCATGCTAATTTAATAAAATAGGATCAGTTCATTCAACTATAATTAAAAACTAAGCTGGTATGTTGGTAGCCTGAGATGACTTTAGAATTTAACAACATGCAAGTACTGAAAACACTCCACTAATGAGTGAATTATTCTTATTAATTAGACACCAATCCTGCTGTCACAAGACTGTCCTGCGTTGTCATGGCTACGTTATCATGCACATGGTGATGACGTGCATCATCGCTCCTCCGCGTTTGACCCCAGACTGCTGCGGACGAAGACTTTTTAGTGTAAAATCAAAAGAGAGCAAAACGCACTCGTTTCCCCCCCTCAGGCCTGCAGCAACCGGGCAGCGGCTCTGACTGTGATGCCAGTATGTCATTCCTGCCACACTACACACTGAAGTCATGTGATCAGACGTTGTTTGAATTGCCTGTAACCGGGTGGCAGATGACCCCTATGCAGGCAGCATTAGATAGTTACAGCACACACGGGAAGCCCTTAAGGCGCCGCCGTCAGAGGTTTAGATGCCGCATGCAAGTCCTTTTTTAAATATTTAACCAGGGCCAAAAACCCTGAGACATCTGTAGGAGAATGTTGTGGCTGTTGTTCATTAATTATGAAGTCAATAATTTAGATCCAGAATAATCTTTCTAGCCAATTAGCCCGCAAAGTATGCGACCTAACGGAATCATTATCTGCCACTGCCAAGGGCTGATGAACTCCAATATGGCTGCCAGAGGATGTGTTATGTCCTCTTCTAGCTGATTTTAAATGAATCTCACATAAATGTTTTACTCATTATAAAGCTAAGCACTTGTATCAACTAAAAATCACATTTCTTTTGTCTCTCAAATTTGCAACAACAACGTATTTTACCATTTCTATTATCAAATCTTTGCATGTTTTTCAGTGACTCAGTGAGACTTTCTCTGTTAATGAATGCGTATCTTTCCTTCGGGACCTTGAAGAAAGATTTCACTTTGGACAAATTGATTAAATTAGATTGTCCATAAACTGAAGTGTATTGAACGGAAGGCAGAGGAGACGGAAGCAAACAGGGGACGTCACAACCAGGAGCCGAGTGAGAAAAGTGGACAAATGTGGTCCACACGTTCTGATGAGGCTCAGTGGGTTGCTCTCAGTGTGAATACCATCGCTGTGATAGGACACACAAACCCAATGAATTCCACTTCAACAACACGCCTCATGTAGTTTTGAGTCTCCTTAGAAGGAGCGGAAGGGGGAAGGGGGGGAAATGATCGGTTCCTCCTCCATGGATCAATCCGCTCTTGGATCGAGTTCATTGACGTTACTGGATGGAAATGCAGTGGTTGCAGATTCGAACGACGTCCACACCCAATATAGATGGCTTCAGTCTGGATTAAAAAATGTTCCAACAGATGAGTAGTTTTTTTTTTCCGGGGTCTACGATGGCCACACTTTGCCTCGGGAAGCTGAAACATGTGTTTTTGAGGTTGTGTGTGAATAAACGACGGTCTGGATGCATGTGTTTGCACTTGTTTTCCATTAATTTGCCATAAAAAATAAAATCTCAGGGGGTTTATGGACGGCCACTCGCCGTGGTCACCTCAGATAACATTTTCCGGTAAAGTGTAAGTCACACTGACAATGTGGGTATTGTGGGTCTGTGTGGGTCTGTGTGTTTTCCGATTTGAGTTGAGTTACGATGACAGCAGCACTCAGGCGTCTTTATTGCCTCTAAACTACAATAACTACCTTCCTGTTGTTTTAAGGCGCTGACATCTACCTGAATATTTCATCTCACCAGCAGCATTGGCTCAATGCCTCGGATTTATCTCTTTTACAAAACAAAACAATATGAGCCCAATGATTAATTGGATTAAAATGGACATTACCACGGTCACTCTCCAACACACAAACACACACACGGACGCTGCAGCCTGGAAGAAGCCCTTTGATGCGGCGCCTCGGAGGCCAATTAGGCAAAAAGGTTTAACACAAGGTTTGAGATTTCTTCAAGTACGATCTGATTCTCTTATTTCAAAACCAGAAATTGAAAACAGAGGCATGAGATGCGTGTTCTCGTGTCCGAATCCCAGACACACTTCACGGGTTGGTTTCTCGTTAGAATTAGTTTTAGTTGTTTCCATCGACAAGCCAATTGTGTGCCATCTTACCAAGATCAATAAAATATATTAGGTTACCCATGCAGGATCTGCTCCTTGCAGCCCGGGAGTGGAAAAGAGCTCCTGGCGTCAAAAGCCTATGTTACTGGGTTATTTTCCTAATAACAAAGCCTGTGTGATGCAAAGCAGAAATAGATGAAACTCTTAGTTAAGCTTCAATATAAATCCACTTTTTGTTAAATCCTCTCTAACACGAGTGCACGAGTACATTTTGATGACATCCCTTTAAATCAAAAACATGCTTGATCATTTTGTCGTAGGTTATTGTATATAAATGAATGTGGTTTATTCTAGATTCCATCACATAATAGGTCAACTTCTGAAACGGAACATCTGTAAGAAGTGTTATATAAATGTGCTGTTTAAATAATGCATAAGGGTTAGCATAACAACAAAGTATATTTTTTTATTTTTATGTATTTGTAAATTAACCATACACCATGAAGTTATGTGTCCCTGCTTTGACTGGATGTACAACAGATGTAGTGTGGAATTACTCTTTAAAGTGTACTTTTAATCATTTTATTTACTGAAAAATGTGCCTGCAGGAATGGCCTTTGCATTAACATTAAGCTTTAAAACGAACATTATCCTGACTATTTTAATTATTAAAGTTGCAGGAACTGACTTGTTCGGGACATTTTGGCCATTTGCGGAGAGTTATTCATTGACATAATTCCGCTTAATGATGCAGGTTTGGCAAACCCAGCCGTCGGCCACATAGTTCGACAGCTGCCAGGAGTGGTTTTAAAGCGGCACCGACCCAAGCTGTGAAAACCTCATCAGTGGAGACCTTAAAACCAAAAATAGTGAGCTGAAAGACAACAAAAGACACGACAGAGAACGGAGGAGAAACAACTCGTGGTTGCTGGTTTTATTTGTAATGTTCATAGCCTCGTGCTCTTCTCAGCACGGCAGCCCTTTCAGCAGGAATCAGTCCTCCTGCAGTCATTAAACGAGCTTTACACCAAAGGAATGTTATCAAAAAACCACAAGAGCTGACGACTCCCGAGTCCCCCCCCCCCCCCCCCCGAGACCAGGAGCGCGTGGATGAAAGAGTGCACCGGTGACTGCAGCTGCTTAAAATGAGATCCACAGAAAGACTGAAAAAAGGAACTCGTCTCGCGCAGCGTGACGGTCCTTCATCCAACCAGCGGCTGATGAAGAAGAGAAACCACTCCGCCTGAGTGCATGAACCTACAGAAGAAGATATGAAGTACAGCCGCAGTCAAAGCCTGTTCATACATCCAGGTGGCTATTTGACATATTCTGCAATAGCATAGATCACCAAGGCGTCATGGCCCTTCCTGCTTATTGCTTGAAAGTGGAGGTGGATTTCCCTGAATTATCCCCCCCTTCTCTCAGGCCACACGTCTTCCAGATCTGAGCTCTGCGGACCCGTTTCGCTGAGCCGCAGGGCAGTCATCAGATATCAAGAGACACAGTCTGTCTTTCCTTCGCACAAACGAAAACAATGCACTCACCGGTATAACGTTTCTAAAATGTTTTCATTACGGCTTAAAGTAATTCAGCGAGACCTCCCGAGGATGATAGTTAGCTCTTTGAACACATGGGCCTCGTACCTTAATGACAGCTTAACAGAAACCTGAAGGAGACCCGGTGTTACACCGTCCCATCAGGAAACAAACACTGGCTTACAACCCGCCAAAGTAAAAGCTCCCAACATCTGGCCATAGGATGAATCACTGTTGTGATTCACCATTTGAGTGAGCGGCGGAGGCTTTATTTATAGTGTGTGCAGAACGCTGCTCTCAGAACAGCAGCACGGACGGATCAGCACACGCTAATTTGAGGAAATTAATTCCTTTCGTCAAGCGAGCACGAAGAAAGAGCAGTAAACTCAAAACAATTAGTCACAATTCTATGGTGCCCAACTGTTTAGGTCGTTGTGCACTCGGCTGTCGTGTGTGCGTTTCTTTTTAACGTGTGTATGTGGGGTACTGTGTGTGCGTGTGTTGATCTGGTGCGGTTCAACAGTGGGTCACTTGCTGGTCATTCATCTACATTTCATCTGTTTAATGTCACTGCTACAGCGTCTCGACACACACACACACACACACACACACAGACACACACACACACACACACACGCTCCTGCAAAAGCTGAATTGTCATCTGTGATTGGTAATTGTTCCTCATTGGTAACCCAATTATCTGTTCTCTGCTGGTTCCTCCCTCTCCATCATCTTTTCACCTCTCTGTCTCTCCATCCCTTTTCTGTTTCCTTCTCCACGTCCTTTAGTCGTCACTCCTCCCCCTGCCTCCCTCCTCCACCATTACCTCATGCAGTCATGTCACCTCTCCTCTCGCCTCATTGCCCTCTCCCCCCCCCGTCCCCTCGTCAACTATTCCTTCCTCTCTTCTTGCACTCCAGCCTTCCATCAATCCCCCCTTTCCCTCTCCTACTTCCTTGTCTTTCTCATCCCTCCCTTTTTTCACCCCCTCCCTCCATTCCTCCTTCCCTCCCTCTATTGGATTTTCCTCTCACCCCCCCTCTCCTCTACTTCTCCTCTCTCTCTCTCAGTCACCTGAGGTAGACAGTTCTGTCAAGAGTCGGCCTTATTTACCGCCTCTCTTCGCTCCTGTTTACATTATCGATCGGCAGGGTTGCTTTAGTTCCACCATACATCAACACCCCCCCCCCCTCCCCACCCATGTGTTTCGGCTGCTGGCTCACATTACCCTAAAACAGAGAGAGGGGGGGGGGGGGAGAAGGGGAGCCGGGTGGGTGAGATGGAGAGCTAGCAGATCATGTTGTGATGTGTGAGGGGTTTATGTGTGAAGGAGAAAGTGTGTTGTTGAGTGTGTGTGTGTGAGTGTGTGTGTGTGTGAGGAGCAGCGGTGATGGGAATTATGAAAACACAAATGGCCCCTGTGAGATTAGATGAGGCTGTTTGGGTTTGATAACAAGTGAGGGATTTAATTACACTCCTCGCTGTGTAAATGTTAAATGCACGCAGTGTCGACAACACACGTGATTGATGAAAACATCGTTCAAAGATTACGCATTAACTTGCTTTGAGAGGGTTTTTTTCCATTCAGCCACGTCGGCTGCAGGGAGTTCCGCTGACACGGGGACCATCGGACCCGTTTCAACCCACAGCACCCCCCCCCCCCCACTTCACCCCCAAAGTGTGGAGACGAGGTCAGGGCTCCGTGAAGGACAGCCACGTTCCTCCACATCAAATCCGGGCGATGTCAGTCTGTTAAAGGGGGGACTCAAAGGCTGTTTACAGGCCTCGTGAGGAACTTCATACGTGGAATGAAGCCGTTTTGTGGCCTCAAAGGGAAAAGCGTAAGAATAGAAGGTAAAATGCGGCGCGTCACCAGGAATGCTCCTCATCTCTGCTCGAGGCTAGCAGCCTCTTGAGGATCTTGAGCTGCTTTGAAATATATAATAAATATAACAGTTTTATTGTGGGTCATGTAGATGCCGGGGGTCTTTATCTTTTCAGTTCTTTATTTGTAGAGGTGAAATTATTTTTTGTTCATCAACTTATCAAGAGAAGAGAGAAGAAAAATACATCAGGATAACAGAATATGTAATAAAGTGAAATCTTAAACAAGATGTATGTTTATCATATATTGAATACAAATATAATTAAATGAAGGCCTGAAAAAACGGGTGCCCCAAACCATGCATTCCCTCTACTGGCCATCAGGGGGCGAAAAGACGTAAAATGACCCTTCTTCTCACTCAGTAAAACATCAAGTTCCCGATTGAAGTCTTCTTCACTACAGTATGACGTTCACTTAGTAAAGTAGGAAGTCATTTAAAAAGGCATATAGACAATAACACAGACTATTCTTCTCTGGGATTTGTCTGTGTTTTTTTTTAATTAATGAAAGTTGAATTGAACATGTTGCTGGCCTGAATAGGTCTGCAGTGTTTTGGTTGCCATCCAAACACCCCTCTCCTCTTAATACTGGTTGCTAAAAGACCAGATGGTGATGGCGCAAAAACTAGATACTGCAGTGCAGAAAACAATATTCTATAAATATTCCATGGTTTCGATGGGTTTGACAGTGCAGCACAAATACCATCAATCGATTTCTTTCAGAAAATACAAAATCTTCTTAAACGAGTTGGGCGGATACACACGGACCAATGAAATGACCCACACTTCTCTACAGTTCTGTTTCATGTGTTGATTATTGAGTGAGGTACGTAAACCAGCTCCTTTGTGCTGATATCGCACATAAAAAGGCAAAAGCATTTTTTTCCTACAAGCAGTTTTATGCGTTCTACCTAGCAGCAGCTGCCATTGTGGTAACTGCATGCATTGCAAAAAGAAAAATCACGTAATGGCCTGATTTTATCATCCTGCTAGAGGTTTAACATTCCCAAATTGTCATTACAGAAACATGCACAGATGTTGCTTGCGTAGCGCGTCTGTCCATATGAAAAGACGGCGCTTAAAACTGCCGTTTAGACGAACATTAGTGTGCGCTGTGAATTGTGTCATCGCTCCGCGGGTTGTGCGTTACGGTGACACGCGGTGACTCTGCTCAGCGGGCCTGAAAAGGTCAATCTTCCACATGGAGGAGGGAATGGTGACCTATTGTTAAACAGCCTTTTTGTTTTCACCCTGCAGACCGCGTATCCAAAGGCTCTGAACAACAAGCCCCGTTGGGTCGTCATCACATAATCTATTCATTTGATTTTCACCTCATCTCACGTAATACAACCTTTTTCTCACAGAACAGCAACTTCTTTATCCTCTTCTCCTCCTAACAGATTTATTTAATGCAACAGCTGCTTATGTTTATTGATTTCTGGCTTTTCACCCAGTAAAGGAATCAATATGTTTGACTCAGCTAGTTAGAGAACACTATTTACATTCTACTGTGTATGGGTATACGGTTTGGAATTCTTCTTAATAATGCACCATCAATACTTGGAGCCTCTCAAATAGTTCATGCTGAATAACCACTTATTAGTATAAATCCTTATATTGAATACACTAGCATTCAAGTGAATTGACATTTGTCAACATTACAAATGTTTTACTTATATAATATAATAAACCCAACAAGGTCAAATACTGTGTTAGAATGTTTATTTGTAGATGCAATTAAAAGTGTACCAATAATGTTTTTATATATTATATTTACTATGACTCACCATTTAAAGCCGTATTTAAATGTTGCAGGTAGTTGAGGCTTATGTAAAATATATATATATATACATATATTATAAACTTATCTTTTTAAAGTACTCTGAATCTTGAAAGTAGCTAGTAACTACCATTAGCTAAATGTACAAAATGCAGTAAATAATTTAACTAATGTGAATTCTGATTTCTGATGATTCTAGAGATCATTTTTGTTGCAAACAAAATGCGTTTTAATATTTGCAGCTTTCTTATTTCTCCCAAGCCAAACCGATTCAAATGTCTGCATAGAAATGTAATGAATTATGGGTAGAAAATAAAATTAGAATTAAGAGAAAAGAACTTTTTCTTCTGTGTCCGTTGTTCTCTCCTCACAAAGTGCTTTGTGGTTTCATCCTGTTATCCACCTGAGAATACTGTAGTTTTTAACAGATCCATTAGAAAAACAGGCTATTATTTCATCAAGGGTAAAAGCACATTCTGACCCAATTACAACACAAAAGCTTGTTTCTGACAGATGGCATTAAGACTCTTTCATTGAACCCACTGCTAAGCGAAGAAAACAGTAAATAATGGGAGAGAAGGAAAGGAAATTTGCACTTGAGCGCAGCCAAAACAATGTTCATCTCACACCTGATTTGCTGTGCACATTTACCGCCCAAAGAGACAATGTGTGTGTGTGTGTGTGTGTGTGTGCGTGTCCCTCTCCTAAGTGGGCGTCACTGAGCATTAACAGAACTTGACCGAGAGACATCCGGTGACACCCGGTTCTCCTCTTTGTCTGCCATTCCAGCCAATCGTCGTCACCCCTCTCCTCTGACCCCCCCTCCCCCTCACTACCCGCCCCTCTCCGGGCCTCCCACCTCCAACCCGGACCCCCATTGCGGCCTCACACCATTCTCACCTGGGAGGCCACGACTCGCCGCTCCTGCTTTACATAGCCGGCGACCATCCTTCCCTCCCCGCCCCTCCCCGCCCCTTCCTCTCTGTTCCCGTACCTCCATCTGTCCCTTCGCTTCGCAGCCCCCCCCGCCTTTCCCCGCCCCCGGCGGACTTTAAAGCCGGAGAGAGGCAGCAAAAAGCCGAGCTGGTCCTTTGTGTGCTCGGCCCCTCAGTTTGTGCTCAGCCGAGCGGACGCCGCCTCTTAAACCCAGGGAGGGAAGGCTCGGCGCTCGTGAAGGCCCCCACAGCGCTCCCTATCTCTACCCCACCTCTCCCCTTGCAAAAGACAGAAAGGCGGAGACAGAGCTGACGGAGGAACAAAATGCCGACGCTAAATAATTCTCTTCATCAAAGACTTCAACTCAAACTCTGTTCCCCTAAGCCAAGCAACACTGGAGCCTTTTTTTATTTCTTTTTTTTAACTTCTTTTCATGGCGAATTAATTAACTGAATGAATTCACACCACCGCTGCTGCTGCGATCATCACCATCCACACGCTCCTCCTCATCAGCAGCGGCAGCTTTGACGGAGCTTTTTTAACACCTCGAAGGATCACACCGCTGACGCCGAGGCAGGAAGAAGCAAAGATGTCGACAACCTTGTCAAATAAAACTCCCCAACTAGCAAGTTATCACAGCCTTGGTGCTACAGTCTTTAGCCCAGAGTCTCGTCAAGTCTCTTGGCGCCACTAAAGCAGTCTTACTGCCGGTTGGAGAAGAAAAAAAAAAGTGCGGTAGGAGGTGAGAAAGTAAAAGCTGGGTGGAGGATAGGGGCCGACACGCAAGGTAGAAACATGAGAAGAAGGGTAACAAACGTGGGAGTGAGGAAAAGAAGAAGAAGAAAAAAAAGAGGACGTGAAGAGGTGCAAAAGGTGAGGAAGAGAACGAGACGGGAGGAAACGAGGTGTTTAGGTTGTCGATGGTGGCAGGCGGAGACGCCTTCAAAGAAAGGGATTCAGACGAGGGGGGAGGGGGGTGGGGGGGGCGACGCTGCAACAGGCGAGGCAGGGAGATGGAGTCCTTGGAGGAGAGGAAGAGGGGGAGTCGGAGAGAGCTGCAGCGAGGATTTTAATTAGCTGTAATTGGCCACCGAGGGAACTGGAACTGGGCGATGGGGGGCAGGAGAGGGGAGAGGGGAGAAGGGAGAAGGGAGAGAGGGGAGAGAGAGGGGAGAAGGGAGAGGGGAGAAGGGAGAGAGAGGGGAGGCAGGAGAGGGGAGTGCGGAGGCAGGAGAAGGGAGCATAATAGACAGTTTTTGACGGAGTGATATCTCTCTCGCTTTGTACCTCTCTGTTCCCCTCGGCACTTTTCCGTCTCCATCTTGTTTTCCCTCCTCCCATCTCTTTCCACCTGTGACTGCGCTACTCTCACCTTCCTCAAACAGAATCCTTCACTCTCCAAAATCCCCCGACATTAAAGGACGATGCAAACAGACCTTATTTTGGACGAAAAGCATTGGATGCAACTATGCCTTTTGGACACTTTAGCTCGGTTCTTTTGAAGTATGTTGGGAGGAGCTGCTCAGTCTCTTCATCTATAACATGTCTAACTATTAGAGTATTTCAACTTGCAGCTCATATGATTGATATTTTCCTATTTACAATAAATTATTATCACCTAAAAGGTCATTATTTTGGTTCTCCAGCTCCCAACATTGTGACTGCTGTAATCACCAAACAACAAAGTGAGAGAGAGGGAACATTTAGCAGCTATGATACCTTCTAAGTATTCAGCCAGGGAGAATTTACGCTCGTAATTATTTTCTCGGCTCGGGGCTGTCAATCATGACATCAGCTGTTTAAATCAGCTGGTGTCCTTTATCCAATAAGCACAACGATAGACGATAGACGCCTCGTTAGCCTATCATCTGGCTGCTGTCCCTTAAATATGATGTCTCTCCCCCGTTCAGCCCGTCGATGCTGCTGCACCCTCCACCTCCCCATTTCCACCCAATCTTTGAGGATTTATCAGCCTCATCACCTCATCACTCAATGAGCCTCATCAGCCAATACCCCCAGCACCAGTGTCTGGATTCCACGGGGGGGATTTATCGTGCTGCTGCGCAGGGAAGACGCCCCTCGATCTCTCTGTGTAGAGTCCAAGTGCCAAAGACCATGTTAAGACTTCATTATCACATATTATCTTCTTAATAATGAACTATCCTGACTAGTCTTTCTCCGCGGTTGATTGGCTGCCGTTCTTTTTCGCTGCTTTAGGGACATCGATGTATCAATGTACACTTATTCTGGTGATGGATAAGAAGCTTTGTTGTCCCACCACCCTCCCCCCCTGATGTGGTACGCTGGGGGGTGTGGGGGGGGGGAGCGGCTGGGGAGCACGGTAGCAGGGTTACAGCTGTGTTCATCGGTACACAGGTGAGCTCCGGGGCGCTGCGTTGTCTGGGCAACACTCGCGGTCCAGGTTCCCCCACCTGGCAACCGGAAACACACACACTGGTGCACACTAGTCAGGCGCACACGCGTCTTACAACACCCAGTGCAGCTGGCTCACATTTGAGCAACACACACACACACACACAGATCCCAAACCGTTCCACTGCTAATCAAGTCCTCCTAATTACAGCTGCTGATATGATTCAAACATCTTTTAATATGTGAATCTAGACATGGCCTGCGTGAAATTTTCCAGCTGTCATTTGTCAACATCCCCAAATCGCATGCGACCCCTGCTAAATGCAGCGGCGCTGTGCCATGCACTCCCGAGTGTTGCTAGGTTACGGTACTGGGATGCGGCTGGCTAAGTGGCAGCGGGATCGTCCACGGACACTCTGCATGGAGGGCCGACAGCGGGTCCTCTGGACCCTTTTTGCGACTTGTGAGCCAGACGCTCTTTAAATACTACATCTGGGGGCAGACACACGCAGGTCCAGATCCAAGTGGTTGAGATTGGACTGTTTTCACGTCTCTCTTTTCCACCGCGGCGCTCTCTGCCTTCGCTGTGCCCCGGCTTTGTCATCCCGGCGCTTTGCTTTCTGCGCCTCGTCGCCGCCTCGCCTCTCTGCCCTCATGCCGCGAGGTAATCAGGCCCTGTTGTGAGTGTTTAAGGATCGGGGTGTTCCATTATTTTTGGAGACTCTGTATTTGGTCGGCAGCCGGTCTCCACGGCGCACACACTGCGCTGAAGGCCGCGCACGCAGCGGGTCAGTCGGCGGAGTCATTCCGATTCCACACGGACAGATGGTTACAGGTGAGAGGGAATAGGACAGGTAACTCACAACGTATATGAAGTGATTTACTACGCTCAAATTGAGTAACCTCTACCTGAGCAGAAAAGGAACTCTCCCTGTGTGCGCGTTGTCATCTAAGCTTCTCCGTACTTGGGCTTAGTGAGTACTGATGTATCCCATTAGTTAGCTCGTAGCCGCTGCTACGTGCTACGTGCTTCATGCCATGCAGCCCTAAGGTTAGCAGTGTTAGCTCGGGCCGTCATTCAACAGTTAGCCGCCACAGTGAAACAAAACACAGTACGCAGTGACATGCAGAAGAATCCCCTTTCCTCACGTCGGTCCCCTCCCCCACCGCTGCTTCATTTTTATTTTTATTTATTTTACCACTCTCCCACTCCCTCCTCGTCTGTCTCTTCTACTCCTGCTCTGCATTCTGCCTTGAGCTCGCCTTTATCATCGCTTCACTTTTCTCTGCCTTCCTTGTGCTGTGAACTCAAACTCTCTGTGGAGCCATAAGCTGATATCACACAGACTCTGTGTTATTTTAATCTCTCTTACTCACTCACGCGCACACCTGGGTGGTCATTATATTGCACGGAGCATTATTGCAATACCTATTGGTGTTGTGTTGTGTGTGTGCCATTACAGTGGTGGGCGGGCGCAACACATGGGAGCGCCTTGAACTGTGCGAAACACTTTCAGAGGGAAATCATGCTCTACATGCCTACCTACTGATTCCAAAGCTTTTTATCCATTTTTATTCCACATATTCTTCTTCCTGGCTGACCCACAATGCACCTCCACCTCTCTTCAGCCCCAACAAATGAAGTGGCGTGATATCACTCGAGTCAATTTTCCCTGATTTCACACAGCTCCCTGCAGAAAAGAGGCTTTTTATAACCAAAAAGACACGAACAGTGGTGCTGCCAAGACCTACAATGAAAAACATTATCTCCAGATCAAACCTAAATTACAATGATGGCTAATTGCAGTTGTGCTTCTGGAGGTCACCTGTCTGGAAACACGTCTTCACGTCTGCATCGAGTACCGAGGCCGTTCCCACAGTCACGTGTTGTGTTTTACACGTCTAGTTTTTCCAGAACTAAAACACCTAGAAAAGCTTTTTCTGTCACGTTGAATATTCAGTTTTGTCCCATTACACACGCCGCACTGGATTGCCACTTAATAATTGAGTACCATTTACTTTGCTATAAATGGAAGGCCGTGAAGTGAGATTATTTTGAGAGAAAAACAGATGTGCTTTAAGTAGAACGAAAAACAGCTTTGGCTTCTTACTTCGCAATTTATTTCTCGAAAAAATCGACCCGATCGTTAGGCGTCGGCCACACACTTCATACTCACACTTGGCCGGCAGGCCGTAGCCACAGGTGATCTTGGCCTCTCCGGTGTCACACCCGTGGAGGGAGGCGCATTCCTTCTTCAGCATCGGACCGGCGGCGCGGTGGATGGCTCCGTCCACTGCAGAGGACAGGGGGGGACATTCAGAGGGTTGGCCTATGCTTGACGCCCTTACAGGTGTCAAAGCTCAGAACGAAAAAAAGACCTGGATGATGTTGGGATTAGTGGTGAATAGCTGTACAACCAGTCTTCTGCCAACTTTTTTAACTATAACTTTTCCCCATAAATCAATTTTTTTGGTCTTCAAAGAATCTTACTCTTGATGTGTCCGTCTATTTAATGGATTTTAGGGCCACTGCTTTAGTTAATTACTCCATTTAATGTGTTATTAAGGACTCAGCTGACTTTGACTTTCTGGTCAATTAGTCTTTATTAATTACATTTTCATTAATCTGTATCAGTCTGTGATCCACACCACATCTAAAGACCGTGGCTGTTCTTTTCCAGGATGGCATTGATGCAGGAAAAGAAATGTTAGAGCAGTGCCAAATACCAGTTTCAGTCACGCCTTTTTTTCACATTTTTTAACAGTTTAACATCTATTAAGTAAGTAAAAGGTTTGTTCATCATTAAAAAAAAGAAACAAAAGTTTCGTCTTTGCAACTTCTCCGGACACTGGGAAAAAAGGAGTCCTCGGGCAATTTAAGTATTTATGCGGAAGTCATCAGCGTAGAGTTGACCGGAAACAAGGGGAGGGAGAGATGGAGAATGACATGCAACAGATTTGGACTGAAGATGTGTCAGTCTTTGCTTCTTATCCCTATCCAGAGGATCCTTATGAATCAAATTACGTGCAAAGTTGCAAAATGCTACTGAATGCATCTGCAAAATGTCCATTGACAACATATTACATTTGTTTTGCCTGTAATATGTTCCTAAAAAAAAAAAAAAAAAAAACCCAGTGGATGCCTAACGGCCCAAAGAATGATTCATCTTTTTATCATTATCTCCAGTCGAAGCACAAGGAAAGATCGTCCTCTTGGGCTTTATTTTTTCCCCAAAGCCAACCACGTGCACAGTGGACGTGAACGCACACACCCTGACACCTCGGGGTCAAGTCGATGAGCTTTGTTCTTGACCAACGCACAGCAACCTACATGCAGATTACTAAAAGCATCACCGATATTTAGCAGCCAGGAGAAATTCTAAATCTGTTCTTGCCGTCAATAATTCACAATACACCCGGAATAAAACACATCCGTCAGGTTCTGAAAACCACGAGACTCTGTGAAAATAGTGCAACCACAGCGGCCCACGTGTCACAGCTCCGCGGGTTGGCTGTGTCCCTCCTCTCTGTCGCACCGTCCCCAGACCAGATGTTACAGCGGTGGCTTTCGCCAGAAGCGAGTAGCTGTGGGCGCGGGGTCTGGTGTCACCTCGACGTTACTGTGTTAAGTTGGCGTGCCGCATGGCGCCCCCGAGCCGCAGTGTGTCGTGTCACGCTGCGCCATATTGAACTGGGCCGCGAACTGCCAGCTAAGCAGCGCAAGTGTGAGGTTGTGAAAGGCGAGTTCTGAGCACCGCCCCCCCTCCTCCTTGTCAAAGCCCACGTGTTACCATACACAGATGTGTTCAAGTGTGTGAAGAGTCCTTGAGGTAACACACACACACACACACACACACGCTGCAAGCCCCAACTTTGAAGAAGCCCAACTCTGAAATGGAGAATAAGTGTGATAAGACGGAGAGACATGAAGGGGGGAGGAAGGGGGAGAGCAGCAGATGTACGTAGAGTGTCCAGGGAGATAAAGAAACAGGCAAGAAAAACGAAAAGATTGAAATTGAACTGACACGTGAACCTAAGATACCATTTGTGTTGTTTTTTGTTTGAAAGCTGCATGTCTGCTGAAGGTGAAAAACTGGCTCTTCTGTGAGCTACATGCTTTCCTGCATGTGCAACTGTAACCACTACAGTTGCACATGCAGTTAATTATTGACACGCAACGGAGCACAAATGCATGCGAGCACCTACGGCTCAATTCAGGGATTAGGTAAGTAGGTGTGTGGAGAACAAAAAAATAAAGTGTAGCGAGTAATCGCTGCATGGTGCCAGGACGCTAACTGTAATGTTCGTGCAGCTTCATGCTTCCTCACACACACACCGTGGTTTAGCGCTCAGGTTTAGGCACAAGAACAACGTGCACGGCTTGGAGAAAGACTGCAGTTTTGGTTTCAAATAAGGATGTAGTCGTCCAGGTGACAATTAATAGGTAGGTGGTTACGGTTGTGACAATCTGGGGTCCATGCTTGAGTTGATTTGTTTTTAGAGACGAGAAAATCCAGTCTTTTGTGGCTCTCGAATCTATGACCTTGTTTCCATCAAAAGTGCTGCGCCCCTTCGGGTACCTTGTCTCTTCTTGTAAACATGTGATTTTGAAGTACTTGAAATGAATAGTTGAAATGAATGTTCCTCTTTGTCACGGGGACAGAACGACACGTCACTGTTGTGTCTTTCATATCATTTCACATTCACCGTGGTACACAACCCTCAAATGAAGGCAACGCGTAAATCTCTCTCTGTATGGTACCGAGGGTAAACAAATAACCCGACCTATCTATTGAGTCTCTCCCTGACTCCCACCTCTGTGATATAAAGAGCTGTCCCCCTGTCCCTGCATTCACTGAAGACAGCCAACGTTGGCTTTCATTCGGACTGCGGTAACTTCTGGCTCTGTGGGAGCCCGAGTAATAGCCCAGCATGAGCACCGCATGCTACTTAGTCGATTCAGACGCTGTTCTGTCACTTCAATGCGGTCAGAAATATGAAAGGCGAATTCCCAAGCAGAGGGAGGTGTACATGATAGATTGGTGGAAGAAAGGCTGCACCAGCAGTATATCTTTATTGCAGGCACATATTGAGGTGAATTTATGCTCAAGGGGGCGATTAAATCCTTCACTTCTTGAGAACAATATCAACCAAGTCCATTTGTTGGCGCCGCAAAGGGCAAATAACGGAATTAAAAAGGAAATATTAAACATTTTGAAATGACTAACTGGAGAATTGAGAATTACGCCGCATTGATTTTCACACGTTTCTCTGGTGGTCAAACCAGCGGCGTGGCTCCGGGGCTGGTAAAGACGCTCAGTCCACCACAGACGGCGCTCATGATCCCGTTCGAAACCGTTTCATCTTTTCATCCATCATCAGGTCAATGAATACCTGCAAAACTGATGATACTCCCGTTAACTATGCGTTCAGTGTTTGCTGCCAACTAGCTTATGTTACGGATGCTAGTACGCTAAACTAAGATGACGGACATGGTAAATACTTTACCCACCAGACAACATACAATCGCTGTCACTTGGATCATGCATGGTGACATAAAGCATGTAGCGCAAACACACTTAGTCCAAAGCATTTTGAGATGTCTACACCCCCCACACACACTCATGTTATTGATGGGTCCCTCTAACGAACTAAAATGAGCATCGATGCAGCGTCGGATGCTGGTTCCACTGACTGCGTCACATGCAAATGGAGTAGCTGAACTACTCAACAATCACCCGTAATTAGCGACACCTAATGCCACCAACAGATATCAGCATGAATTAGTCATGAATTTAATTTAGATTAACAGACACAAGAAAAAAAATCTTTCAGGAAGTATCTAACTAATTTCCATATTAGAAAAAAAACGCATTCATTATTTAGTCTTCATTACCATACAAAATATCACATCAACATTTTCTCGCACTGAAGCTGGGTCTACAAGCAAATATGAGATGGGATGGAGATATGAAAAAAACGAAACAATGGAGAGACTCACGCAGAGACAGAGGGAGACGAGAGGGATTGAGGAGCACAGTTGGACAAAGAGAAATGGGTTTTTTTGGGGGGGGGGATCAACTGTAAAAGGCTGCGTAGGTGAAGAGAGTGAGAGAGAAAGGGTGATAAAAACAAAAAGGGAGGAGATGAATGAATAGCGGGGGTTCAAAGAGGAGAAAGACTAAAACGCATTCAAGGGACGGATGGAGGTAGAGACGTGGTAGAAAGGAGGGTTTTGGCTTCTGTGGACCAGCGAGCCTCCAGCTAGGCAGGCGGCGGACGGGTTGAGGTGTTATCATCCCTCCCTCACAGGCTGGGTATCGACTGACTCCGGGGGAGACGGGGGGGGAGGAGGGAGGCAGGGAGGTAGGGGGACGGGGCAGTGATAATTGGCGATATGCTTACCTGGAGAGCCGCCTGCGACCCGCAGTGGGGCACACAAACAATCTCACACACACACACACACACACACACACACACACACACACACACACACACACACACACACACACACACACACACACACACACACACACGCGCGTAGATTGACATTAGAGTAAAACCAATCCAGAGGTCTCTCCTATGGAATACTAATATGGCTGCCCTTGCCAGCTGACCTCTTATAGGCCAAACAGGCTGTCCGTCAAACTAATGGGGCGGAACGCTGGCATATTGCTTTCCCACAATCCCTCAGCAGAGCCAGGACACTCATTTACTTCAGTAAGCCTGTTGCCAAGGCAACATTTGGGATGGGTCTGGTGGGGTGAGACGCACGCACTCTGCTCCGCACACTCTTGTCTATGTACACACGGAGTTAAAAACCTGTTAAATGCCACTACAGAGTTAATCACATCAACATGGCCGTTTAACCCCTGTGAAGCGGAGACACTGACAGCATTGTTAGTGGAAGGTACTCTGAGTGCCTCTTGTCCCACCTCCGCCGAGCCCCCCCCCCCCCCCCCCCCCCCAAAAAAAAACGATCCTCTGCCCCTTTTACTCACAATACATGCTCTCTGGTTCCCTTGTTCTGAAAGTCAAGCAGACAAGCCCCTGCACTGCCTGCTTTTATTCTCCTCACACAGACAGGCAGAAAGCAGAGGAGGGGGTTGCACTGCAGACACACAGCAACAAAAGCCTGAGAGACTTCCAGAGCAGGGTATCAAACCTCATCCTCGTCCTGGAGGATTGATTATAGATGTCAGCACACAAGACGGGCGCGGCAAGAAAATCCAGTGCGCAAAAGGATTTTGTTCTTCCTTCCCCTTCCGCCGCCCCCCTCCACCCCCCCCCCCCCCCTCTCCCGACCAAATACAAAAATATAAGTGAATGATTGGGATCATGCTCATCTATTGTGAGCTGGTTCCGGATATCTTAAGACACCTAAACCAATCATATGCGGGCACTGCCTTCGTGGCTGGTTCACATCCTGAGGACTCCCACAGACCCAGAACAGGCTCCCTGACACCAGCCGCCCGGCTTTGTAACCTCACGGCTGGTTTTGATCGGAATCTTTTTAATGCAGATACAGCACATTGCTCTGCTGATTTCAGCTGACACCACCTAAATCGATTCTAATTTAATTATCAATCAAAATCTACGCCTCAAGCAGCTGCGACTAGGTTATTTTCAACCCCTTGCATCAGGTACAAATCCAGCATTACTGTGAGTCAGCTGGTTTGTCATCATTTCGTGAAGATGCACAACGACTCCTTCAGGCTTTGTCTTGTGTCAAAATCCAGGTCCAGATCCAGTTTCTGTGTAAAAATGCAAAGGCTATTCCTTCTATCTTTCACGTGTACAACACCTGAATCCACTAACGAGACACCGAGTGGAGGAGAGGGTTAATGGAGGCCATATTCTTGTCCATTCCGGCCATTAGGCAATCCCTGCCCGTGCAGAGCTCACGCGAGGCTTCACCACTCTGAGTAAGCCGAACGGAAATTTGTATCTTGCATTATTGGGTAATTATTGGGGAAAAGTAGTTCATCCTTATCCAAACACACCCACTCCATTTGAACTAAAGAGAGTCCCCTTCCTAGTGAGGAGTCTGTTCGTGGCTGCTGTGGAGAGATGATTACAAGGACCAGTGACTCCTTCAATGTGGCAGAGAGTGCTGGATTGGGAACATATCCTTTCATAGGGTGCCTGACCTTTTCTCCCGTCCCTAATGGCGGAGCAGGCCACAAACCCATCAAACGCAGCACGCTACCCAAAGGCTCATTACTGACATATGGTGACCTACATATGTAAATAAATATTTATTCACACACACTACGTATAAAGCTCATGGTACCGGTCTGGCTCACTGACCCTCCAATCATCCAATTATCATCTGGGATTGGTTTTCCAAATCAATCATAGCAGCAACACATAGACACGCCAGATAAGCCCCGGAATAAATGAGCTACTGCAGCCAGTGGCCATTAAAAAAAGAAAACCTCCTAATTTCCTACCCTTGAGTTTGTTGTTGATGTGCAGCCGGAGCTCAGCACCCCTGCAGACTGAATAAAACAATGTTGACAGGTGTGCGTTTGATCCACCTGAATGACATCTACCCAGGTACCCTTGAGACCGAGTGGCAACGCAGTGCAGTAAAGGCCTTTTGTTGCATCACCTCTGATGAACAAGCGAAGCTGAATGTATGAATGGTACTCGGTGCAGTGTGATCTCTGGGTGCGTAGACACATGCTGAATGATGTGTGTGTGTGTGTGTGTGTGTGTTTTGCTCGGCCTCTGCGTGTTCATCTATTGGACCCTCCATTGCTTTCTGTCTCTCGTCTTCTCGCTCGAACCATCATTTCCCCATCGCGTCTCTTGTTGTTCTCGTCTCCCCCCGCTTCTCTCTTACGCTTAACTCGCTCTCTAATTAACACCTACTGCAGCCTCTATCTGCCTTAGCAAGCCCCTGAGGATAGAGCTGGGAGGGTGGGGGGGGGTACAACATGAGGAACACCAAAAGAGCAGGAGAGTGTTGAAGAGTGACAGAGCTTAAAATAAAAAGAAGCAACGCGGATGCAGATGGTGGTTGTTGGATGCGTAGCCTTTTCCAGCCTCGTCGGAGGACGTTTTTAGAGCTAAAACAGATGTTGTGGATAGAATTAACCGAATACAAATTTCAAGTAATTAAGCCAGTGTTAACAGTTTGACGCACACACACACACACACACACACACACACACACACACACACACACACACACACACACATTCACGGCCTCTCTGGAAACCATCTGTCTCCGTGGAGGCATCGGAGACTCCGGGACAACAGCAGGCGACGCCGTTGATGGCGATGTACCGAATGCGCCGAGCGTGCGGCCCATTTCCCGCGGAAGGAGGCTCAGCTGGAGTGGATCCGCGATGGCAAGAGGACTTACCGCTCCAGCACATTTCAGACAAGCAAATGCAGCTTTGGGAGGCAGGCAAATGCAGTGAACTTGCATACGGATGCACATAAACACGTACAGGTGCGCCACGGGGGGACATGTCACCATGGAGACTGGGAGGCGAAAACACACGCGCCCACATTACATACAAATCGAAGGTTAAAATGTCCGTCCGTGTGAGCTTGTCTGAGCTGTTTGGCCAGATGAAAAAGTAGAGAAAACAACCAGAGGGAAACACACCACCCCCCCAATTGGAAAGCATTAACAAAAACATCCACAGGTGGAAAGGGTGTGCGTGTGTATGCGTGTGTATAAAGGTTTTAGCAAAGGTGGGGGCCGCATTAGCCGTACAGATTTATTACGAGTATCGATTAAAGCCTGGACATCACACGCATGCACAGTGCAAAGCACTGAGTCAACAATGCACTGAAAAATGACTGTTTGTAACCACAGCACTTCAGTCCCATGAAAGATGATCTGTCGACATTGCACATGACGGACGGACGGACGGACACGCACAGCGCGGCACGCAAAACACACTTTGCACACCTGCCCCAGCAAAGAGCCACTTGGTACCAGACAAAGAAATGCACAGAGGGACCACGCAGGCGACACGCAGGCGACACGCGCTCTCTCTCTCTGGCTGCATCATTTGATTAAAAGAACATTTTAAAATGATTTGGTGTCCAGGGAGGACTATTTGCACCACAAAGCTGAACTGTTATTACTAACAAGGGAGGACTGCAGGTGCCTCGGCAGCAAGCGAATACAAGCACACAACCAATGAATGAGACAGGCCGGGACTCACCTCCACCTCCGCCGAGCAGAGTCTTGTTGGCTGAAAGAGGGACAAGAAGAAAAATGAGTGAAATAAATATGCCTCAAACACAAGAAGCAACAAACTTAAAATCAAAATGTGTGGAGCTACGAGAAGATGACACGCTTAGATTTGGTTTCTTGACAGATACCTTTTCTCACAGCATTCAATTTGCATGAAAACAGTAAATGGATCAATTAAAATGGATAATAAATTGGCAAAGTTACAAGCTTCTCTGATGTGAGGATTTTACTCTTTTCTGTATTTTCACAATATGTTATTTAAAAAAAATCTGTAGGCTGGCTCACAAAAGCATTTCCTCGGGTTCTCAACCCGTGATGAGCATTTTTTAAGACACTTTTAATTGAATACATTGGTTTAATCGTTTATGAAAACAATGCAGCGCAATAACATCCCAACGATAACTACTAATTACAGAGCTGACCGCTGCTGCATTCAAGGTTGCATCAGTAGTGTTGATTGCTTGTTTGCAACAGAGAAATCCTCATTTATCTCCTTCTAATCGCTTCTTTGTTGCAGACACACTGGTCCCTGGCCTCCCTTGACCCTTCACCATAGAGAACACCTCATCATTATCTTCATAAACCGCTGAGTTTCCACATTTCTTCATCGGCACAGATCCGTGTGCTTTGTACACAGACTTTAATCTGCAAAGATTGAATAAACCTTTAAATCTTTAAACTTGATTAAACTTGTTACTATATTTACAAGCTGGATGGACTAGTTCTATCTGACATTATTCATTATTCGGTCTCAGCACGTCTCAATGAGAGCGGTTCTCAGTCCGTGTCCTCGGTGCTCGCAGTGCCGCTCTGTTATCCAACCAGCAAATAATTGCATTCACCTTGCAGTCACCTGGCAGTGCAGGTGTAACTCCGTCCCTGATTAGATCAACACAACGAGAACCAGCAGGCTCCGAGTCCCGCCAATAAGGACTGACAAGCGTTGCACAATAACACCGAGTGTAGCTGCACTGCCTGCAAAGCTAATGAGTGAACTCATGCTGAGGCTACAGTCCAAAAGAAAAATAAACAACTCCGTGAGCAACAGGCAGCCGAGATGGTTCAATTTGGAGTCGGAATAACAAGGAGTTGATTGTAGCTTGAATAAAATGACAATATTTTGAGCTCTCTCTCTCTCTGTATAGATATATATATATATATATATATATAATTTACTGCTAGGTGATGGCTTCTCCTGACGCATGGGATCCAAGTGCTTCGCTCCACCCAAACCTGACCATGAACTCATGAAAATCATGTTTTCCAATTATTTACCCCCCCTCCCGGAGCAACCTTTGCTCGGTGGAGCCGTGTTAGGAAAATGTAAGGAGCACATTGTAATCTCCGTGCTGGCGACAGTCACCGAGGGGAGACGCCTCTCGCGTTAGAGAGCGCTCAGGCGGCTCGACTGGGTTTGCGCTAAGTTGAGGATTCAGGCGAGTTTAAAGAGGGAGCAGAGAGACCAAATCCCACAGCTGTCTTTCCCTCTGAAGAATCTGCTACTCTTCAACGTCCCCCCCCCCCCCTCCCTACTGCCTCATTAATGGTAAATCCCACTTAATTTCAGCCTTTCAACACACTACACGTCTCCGCGTATGTCTCATCCCCCAAAGTAAAAACCTCCACTCTCTTAACATGAAAACGTGCCGCTCCACGCAGCGTGGACTGAGGGAGGGGACGCCATTCCAACGCGTGACGGCGTGAGACGACGTGAGGCGCCCAGCCTGTTGAAGGGCTGATGGATATTATGGTGAAGTGAAATGAAGCTCATGGCCATGTAGAAGCCACCGGACGAATAAAACGTCTCCATTAAGTCTCCCATTCATCCTCTGCTGATTAGCTGCGGGCCGTACGCGAGAGTGATGTCACATAATGGGGCCTTGTTAATACGCGTCTCCGTGTTGAAAAACACGCCCGAGGCCGTCCGAGTGATGGAAGGCGCCGGAACCCGAGGCCCCCCGCGGTGTGGTTGGTGGCTTAACTTAAGTGAACTGGCGGCCGCAGAGGGCTGCACCATGGCGCCGGGATAACGGGGGGGTCCGCGAAGGTACGCAGGTTTGAAGATGGCGTTCTTTTAACCCGGCTGGAGCCGCTGATAGAGGCCGGGTTGGAAAACGTCTGAGTCATTTGGTAATTTAGCACAGATGACATTCGATCAACAAAATGATCAGATCTGACCCCTAAAGCTGTGCAAATGAGCAAATATTTAAGATCATTTTGTGTTTAAATGTAATATCCAATGGTCATAATGTAAAAATAAATGTAATGTAATGTAAAAAGTCTTGCTAAAAAAGTTTTCTGTCCAATCTAAAATAACTTGGTCACAGTAACTTTTCACTGTTCGGTGCCAGTTTATGATGTCAAATGCATTTAAGGACTTATCTTGTGGAAATGTGTTATTTTCAGCCACTCTCGCTGCCTCGTCTACATGTCACTTGATGTCCAACGTTTCCCGTAATGTCACCGCCACGAAGCCCAGAGAACACTTTCACACGGTGAAGTTACGCCACTTCAAAACATGTTTTATGGCTGAAATGCCTTTCTGGGTTATTGATGTCGCTCCGCTGTAATGCCAGGCTTTTGGGAACTGACAACAAAGCCCGGCACAAACCGATGTTATAGATTGCTGGAATATATTCTTTTTTCTGCAATCAGGCTGCATTGTAGCGGCTGAAAAAGTGTTGTTGTCTGCGTGTGGACAGCTGTCATCGGGGACAACGACAACATGGCAACCAGCGTTAACAAAATTGCCGTCGAAAACCAATGTTTCGGCTTTTATAAATTAAATGGTGGGGTTGTGACGCTTCGGCTCAGTAAGGAAAGCAAACAGAATAAGTACTGCTTACTTTAAAAGATCTCCGTATTGAGGACAAAAGTATTTGATTGATAATGTCCGGCTAATTTATGTGTTTGAGACTTTTTCTCCCATTTCTCTTCAG
The DNA here is from genome assembly GCF_949316345.1 of Pungitius pungitius. NCBI lineage: Eukaryota > Metazoa > Chordata > Actinopteri > Perciformes > Gasterosteidae > Pungitius > Pungitius pungitius. Next base: position 17,938,820 of record NC_084901.1, read on the forward strand.
TGCACTAGCGAGTGAAACGCCTTCGACGAGGACAGAGAATCGAATGAACCGAGACAACAAAAGACACCGAGCTCTTGCCTTCACATTCATACACACGCTGCAACATAATAAAACCTTTGTAAGGCTCTCCTCTGGCTTTACTCCACTGCAGGGTTTTAAAAAAAACACAAATGATGGGTTATACACACATTCGCTCTAGTAGGTGTGAGAAGATGTTTCAAATTAAAATCATAATCTTCTACACGGTTGGCCTCCCAGGCAGTTCAGAAGAAGATATAATCCCCAAATCTATAATTTTTTCGCCTTTCATAGAAGGAGTGCGAGTCACTTTTACCTTCCCGGTTACGAGAACAGAATACGTTTGGGTTTTATTTAGTTATTCTGGCTTTTAATCTTTATTCATGGGATTCTATGATGATTAAGATGCTATAATGTAATGCAGAACAGACCTGTGTTAAATGATCAATGATCCCGTGTAATACCGCTGTTCTCTTTGTAGATACAAAGGCGCTTGAGACACAACCAGCCTCTGAACCCCGGCGGGTGAAACAAAGGCATCAAAGGAGCCAAAGTGCTCATGTGTATGCACAATCACGCCGTCGCAACACGCGCACACGTATAAATACAGACAGTAGCGTCAGAGAGTTTGGGTAACCATGGCAACGGCAAAGCCCAAAGGTTTGATACTGAAACCTAGTTAATTATAGAGAGAGGGAGAGAGAGAGAGAATGTCCGTACTCAAGGGAAAGTGATTCACCATCTGTTAAAATCCTCATGTCGAGTGTGGACCGTTTGTAACTATGTGTGTGTGTGTGTGTGTGTGTGCGTCAGGTGTGCATTGGCCACGGTTGTTGCATGGGGGAAGAGAAGAAAAAAAAACAAGCGCGCAAAGTCCCTTCTCCTGTGGTGCCGACTGCATGAAGGCAAACAGTTTCTTTTGCTTATTTGTACTAGACGCCTAATCGGAGCCGCTAATGCAGAGCAGCTAAATAAAGCGAGCTAGCGTCTTCTGCCGAGACACCAATTATCAGAGCGGGGATAACAGGGATGAGGGTGATAAGTTATACCACTACACGCAGAGCTAAAGAGGGGTGGAGGAGGCCGGGAGGGAGGGAGGAAGGGAGGAAGGGGAGGAGAGCGCGAGGTGTCAGGGGGATGGAGGCAGGGCTCGGGGAGGGGTGACAAAGAGCGAGAGACACACACAAAGTGGAACAGAGTCGAGGGTGGAGGAGGGCGACGCAGGACTAAATTTGCTGGGAACATAAAACAACAAGATGGAGTGTACTTCTTCTGCTTCTTCTTCCTCTATCCGGGGAGGTGAGTAATCACACTGAGGACGGTGGGAGGGGGGGGGACGGACGCAGGAGGGAGAAGTTAGTGAAACTAAAGAGAGGAGATCGACGTTCCACCACCTGTGTGTGTGTGTGTGTGTGTGTGTGTAGCGCTATGGTGGTGATGATGACCATTGGCTTAAATCTCCTTCATGCAAAGCGGTCCCCAGGCTTTGCTTTCTGTGCCCCCCCCCCCCCCGTCTCCTCCTCCCTCCCGTACCTTATTTATCATTCTCTCTGCTCTCTGCACTCTCCCCCCTTTATTCCCCAGGCCCCGGTGCTACCTGTTTGTGTATTCCCCCCTGCCCCCCCTCTCCTGCATCTGCCTCTCTCTCCCTCCCTCCCTCCCTCCTAACTACTTGTCCTAACCACCCTCATACCTCTTCCAGGCTTCTAATTTCCAGCCATCATTTAGTCGGTCCACTTGAGAATGCCAATGAATTTGTCGGCATCCTTGCGGGTGAAAAAACTGTGATTCCACAGAGCAGCATCATGTTGGTACACCTTAAGCTGATCTTTGGGGTGGAATAAAACATTACTTTTTCAAGAGCAGGCAAAGGTAGTGTAGTTAAGTAGTGTATTGATGAAGCAGTTGAGGACAGAGCTGTCCTATGGTCGTCCCAGATGGGTCAACGTAGGGACGTCTGATTGTTGTAGCAAAAAAAAAAGGTTGAAAGGGTGATTCGTGTTTTTTCTTCGCTTTTCTTCACTTTCGAGCAACTGCAGCCGCAGAGCCCCACTGTGCTTTTCTTGATTCCCACTATGAAAAAAAAGCCTATATTTCACCTGCGGGCTGCGACTTTGACATACAAAGAGCTGACAGATTGAAACACTGATTCCTCTGAACAACACGAACATCTCAATGATCTACGTGTGAAGCAAAACTAAACAACCTGCAGCAGAGTTTCTATTTACTTCAGCTGAGCTCGTGATGAAGTATGTTTCTAATTGACAGCAGACGAACCCGTCGTTGCTAATTACCGCCACGGTGTTTACATGCGTCCTCACCTGCAGACGCAAAGTCAAACAAAGACGCCTTGGCCTGGGTTCTCGTGGTGTGTAAACCCTCCTTGTTGCTACAGTTACTGTTCTGCCCAAACACACAAAACGTCAAGAACAAAATGCGTCGGAACGAATCATTTACTGACGGAGCCTCTAAGAAAATAAAACTCTGGCCTGTGTGAATATTTTCAGAAATTGTGATTTCAATATTGACCCGTACACATGTATTCATTCCTGATATGGATAGAGAACATATGAATGCAACAAGATGCAGGTTAAAGCGATAAACCGCTTTAAAAATCTATTCACGACCCAACAGGTGACGTTGGATGCATTATTTAATGAGTACAACCCTTCAGAAGCCGACTGACTAATACGACCGACATGCAAATGTGTGACACAGGAGGCTCACAGAGGTGGAAGGCGGAGGGCGGCTCGGTGATTAAGGCGGAGGACACCCACTTGGTGTTTGGTCAGCTGATCGTAACCACAACATTTTACTTGCAAACGTACGATCACCCGTGCAAACGTTGTGCATTTTAAAATAGAGAATGACACATGAGTTTAACCTTGTGGCAACATTGTCAGTAGGACATGAGTACTGAATCAAATCAGGATGCATTTCATCAACATTTGATCAATATCCCCCGAGTTGTGACCCTCTAAAGCATGTTCTATTTTAAGGGGATTTCCATAAAACCACCAGTTCCTTTTTTTTGCAGGGAGTTTTAAGGGATTGAGCATCGAACATGTTTTAACCTACTTTTAGAGTAAAACAGTTGGCCTGCAGAGGGCTATTAAACTGATACCACGGGGATAACTACACCATCAATTATTGTAATTTACCACAGCACTAATAGTTCCTATAGGAATATGGCTGTTATTTTTCATCAAGTAAAATAAGAAAGGATAACGATTCTACATCATATCAGTCTGCAATTAGCATCACGGTCAGTTTTAGTGTGATGGGAAATAAATATTACAATATAATATGATACAACATTACAAACATATAGTTTGAGAATTGTGTGACCTTTTGCAGTTTCATGAACCTCACATCCACTAATACATGATACCTGCCATAAACTATGTTTGACTTAATGGTCCATCTCAAGTGATCAAATGACTTGTGTCTTTATTTAGACCATTTTATATTTGAATGAATCAGGGATTGTTTTTTTCTCACTTACTATTTGAGGGATAAAAATGTCGGTGATATCTGTTTATGTATAAAAGAGAATATCAGACGAGACATTGATACTTTCTCAGATTTCTTCCACCAATACCGACTCATTTAGCTCATTTGTACTATTGCTACATTCAGAATGTGACTGAGAGTCTGACTATCACTTGAAATGAAGCAGACTAAATCCTGGGAATCTCTGAAAGAGCGCCAGAGGGTGCTGGTGGTGCAGCTGCACCCGGAATGAGGGCCCCAAGGGGCCCCACACGAGTCCAAGATGGTCTGTGTGCTGATGAGCTGTGTGCCTGTGTGTGTGTGTGTGTGTGTGTGTGTGTGTGTGTGTGTGTGTGTGTTTGAACGGAGACAAAGGGGCCCCGTGAAAGCTATATTTATTATTGCTGTGTATGCAGCACCAAAGGGCTAAACTGTGGAAACTCTTTAGTGAGAGAGCTGCCCACAGGTAATAAATGCAAATTAATTGCGAGGCGTGCCCCTCAGGCAGATAAAAATCATTGGTCACAAAGTGGGAATTAAAAGAGTTGAACCAGTGTGTCACCGGCTGAGGAGCGACTTGTCTTTTTCTGCCTTTATGTTTGACGGAAAACTCAAACTGACACACGGAACCAAACTGCCGAGTGTGAGAAAGCTCCCTCCTTCTTCTTCTCAGGGACTCACACTCACTTTCCATCTAAAGGGCCCCCGAACTGGCTTCGTGTGGGCGGCCCCAGAGCACCACCAGCTACAGTCGGTTTAAGTGTGTAGCGTGTGGCGTGTGTGTGTGTGTGTGTCTGCACCTGTCAGTCTAATGCTTGGTGAGTTGTTGTAATTGCTCGGCCATGGCGACCTGCTGAACCCCTGTAACAGAGCTCAGATAGCCTTTGTAAAGAGTGGCACCCCCCCAGCCCCTTACCCCACCACACACACGCGCGCACGCACACGTCGATAGACGACAAGGCGGCGCGTGGGCTCTGCACAAGAAGGAGGAGGAGAAGAGGAGGGAGATGAAGATTGAACGTAAACTGGAGGTGACACCTGTCAAACCAGTTACTAAATAGTGGGTTTATCTAGAAGAAGAAGAAAAAACGAGACGCCCTGCGGACTTGCAGCATAAACCAATGGTGAAACAGCAATTAGACGCATCCTCTCTGTGCTCAGAGAGAGTGAGAGGGGGAGAGAGAGGGTAGTCTGTAATGGTGCTTGATCAGAGGTCTCTCTCTCTCTCTCTTCCTCTCCCTCCATCCCACTCTCTCTCTCTCTCTCTAACACACACACACACACACTCACAGAGAGAGACGCTCGCTCCAAACACATTAACCCACAGCGGAGGGAGACGGCAGGGTGGGAGATAAACCAGCGCACATCGCGGAGCTCCGGGAGAGCCGAGCATCTCTTCCTCCTGGAGCCGCCGCTCGCCGGGACTTAACGGAGCCGCGGGAAAACACCCATTAAGTTGAGAGGATGATTTGACGAGGACGGCCGGAGGGGGAGAGGCGAGCGGGGGGAAGAGGAAGAAAAATGGATTAAAAGAGGTATGATCCGTGCGGAGGATGATGGCTGTGCGTTGGTAGAGGATACAGGTGAACGGTCCATGCAGGTTAGGAAAGGACAGACTTTAAAATGACATATATGTATATATACATACATATATATATTTATACATAGAGCGGACAGGCTTTTTACTGTGGTTGAAAAATGTGTGCTCGTACTTTGTGTGATCGTTTATGCAGCTACCTGCTGGACCGAAACAATCAACAAAGTCAGATTTAAGAGAGTGGCACAGAGGGAGATTAAAGTGGGAGATTATACTTTGTGAAGAGATAAAATTCCCACTTGCATGTTCTCTCTCATCTCACATCGCTCCTCCCTCGCGTCCCTCACGTGAGCAGTGTGGTTTTTGTTAGTGCTCGTGGTCTTTTGATTGAATGCGTGTGTCAGGTGGGTCAAGATGGGTCTCTCCACGTCCTCTCCTGCGTGACAATATCTGCCCCCACCCTCATCCCGGGGGGAGGGGGGTGGCTGCTCCATGCCGTGCAGGACACCATACACACAAATTAAAATGTTGCGTCATTGGACAAAAATGCCTTACATCTGTCACTGGGTGTAAACAAAATAAAAAAATAAAAACCCACGCATGCACGCACACGTTCACACATGCATGCAAACACACACACACACAAACACACAGCAGATTAGAATGGGATTCTCGGGGCCAGAGCAGTGCAGAACAAGGGATTAAAGAAGAAAGGCAGAGACGGAGGGAGGGATGGATGGAGTGATGGATGGAGTGATCCAGTGAGGAAGAGAGACCAAAAAGGGGACACGAGAGAAACAAGTGAGAGAACAAGAGATTAAAGTGTAATGTCCTGGAGAGAGAGAGAGAGGGGGGGGGGGGGGGGGGGGAGAGAATTCAGGGCAAGTCATGCAGTTAGAGGGAGCTGCTCATTGGCAGAATGTGGAGAGAATAAAGAAGAGAAGGAGGCAGACACTCTTTCAGTATCGCCTCCCTTTTGATCTCCTCCTATTCACCCCTACGACAGCAGGAGAGGAGCACTGCTTATATAACGCTCCATTTGAAACACAATACACCAACACAATGGGCATCTTAGACATTGTTAAATTGCCTGACAAAATGACAAAAAAAATAAAACCTGCAGACATCAGATACTGAATGGCCGGATTTTTTTTCATTTCCTCCTTTCTTACAGGCATTGTCCATCCTAACAAGAGGGCCTGCTTCTGCCTGAGAGGCGATCTCGGCTGTTTAACGTCCTCAGCACCACCCGTGTGAAGCACGGATGACTGAGCTTTTTATATTTATATATATATATATATATACACATATATTTATAAATATACATCAAACCTATGACAGTGCCTTTAGCACACCATGTGTCGGCTGTTTAGACCCCCGTTGCGTGGGCTTCTTAATTGAACAGTATTAAATCACTTAATGTGAGATCTTCAACCGAGTATAACATTTCAAAACAAATGGGAATTTAATACAGTTATGAATCCCCCTACTTGCAGTGAGAAGATGCATGGATGTAGTTTATTTGAGTTACTGAGAGAGAGGGGGGGGGGTTGGGAGGTTGGGTTAGTGCACTCCCTTTCATTTTGGCTCCGCCTGCTATTTGGTGGCGGGCAGGTGGAGTACAGTGGGTTTATTTCAGGGCCCTAAACCCTAAACCCTGAGCTGAAAGATGCAAACCCACTCCACAGAGGGGCGGGGGGGGGGGGGGGGGGGGGGGGTGTGCCATAAATGTCGGTCTTTTTGTCCTTTCACATTACGTGAAGTCTCTTTTTTTTTGCTGAGATAAAAAAAACTAGGTTAGTGCAGCTTTCTTGAACATGATGAATGACTGAAAAATGCACATGGATGCAGGGAATTTGCTCCATACTGTCAGCTGCAGACACCCCAGCAGCATGGCCACAGGAGGTGGGGGGGGGGTTACATAGCTCCCAGTTTCCTTCAGTAGTGAGGACATTTGTCCCTGGTGTCGGTTTGGTTCAGTTTACTGGCGAGTGGCTGCGTGGCGCTGTGAGCAGAGTCCACTGGTCCTCTGGGTCGGAGTCAAAGAGGACGAGACGCGTCTCTGTGCTTCACGCGTCCCAGCAGCATGTCTGCCGTCCAGAGCCCTTCTTCCTTCTCCTCTAATGCGCCAGACCGACTGACATCTGACTCGGCATCAGCCGTGTAACCTCAACCTGTGGCTTTACATCTATTAACAATCGATTTATTCGAGGCTTATCCTCCAGACGTGATATTCAGCATTGATGCAAAATGTAAATAGTTCAGCGGTTTGAGAGCAGGTCTTGAGCGTTACCGAGCACACTGATGCTTGTAACCTTTGCCGTTTTGTTAACATGTCCTCGTATTAATGATTCAACATTGGAGTCGGTACCCATCCAAATCAAGGTACAATACAAACAAAATGTCCTTTACTGCACTTGGTTGTCTTTTGGCATCTAAATGGATTATTTTTTTTTGCAAATCCTCTGATCGGTCAGACAAAATTAAATCTTTGGGCTCCATTGATTAGCAGTTGTGAGATTGTCCTATAAGGTCCATACAAAAAGTTAAGTATGTCTAAAGGTTTCAGAAAAATATTGTTGTGCAAGTAGAACACGCCAAGGGAACAGAGGTAGGAAGGCCGGATAAATAAATATGGGTCTCAAAATATACCTGCGCATTAATGTCCACTCACCCCACCCCATTCAGGCCTGTGTGTGGGAAACACTGCAGTCGAAGCCAGATTTAGAGAGTTACCCGTCCTCCAAACAATGGTTTCATAACCGTGTCCAAAACAGCTTTACAGAGACAGCACGTTGTCTCACCACTAACTGCTAGAAATCATTTAGATGTCAGTCGGCCGACAAAACCAATCAAATCTCGTCCTTTACGTCTCCATTTAGAATAACCGTAATTTTGAGATTTCACGGTTTCCTTAAAAAACAACATGTTTGCACTGTAACATGAGGAAAACAGAAGCGAAAAGGCAGCACGGACTTTAGTAAAAACCCACAGAAAATCTTTTATCGGGTAAATGGTAGGTGAGCCTTTTAAGGCCGATACCGTGAGCTTATGATGAGTCATTCCAGCCTCCCTCATTCCTCTCATCTCATCTGTTTGTCAAAGCTGTTTTCTGATTACTGAGCCGAAGAAAATAAAAAAAATGTAAATAACAACGGGCAGCGTCGCTGAATAGAATTAGGCCAAATCACACCTGATATTAACATGTGATCTGCTTCACTATTAATCGGTTTGCGTCTCCATCCGATGACGGTAGACGTTCCTTATGACCTCATTCCTGCAGGTATTGTCATCGCATCTCAAAATGCAAATGTTTTGGGTGCGGCTTGCCAACAACAAATGGAAAGCAGCTGTTGTTGGGCTTCCTTGTTGGGTGACTTTTTTTCTTTCCTTCTCCCTTTACCGAGTGTAATCAATATTTTCATGATAAAAATGTATCAAAGGCGACGTGATCGGGTTCACTCGTTTGAACCGACGGATGATTGCCACTTAAACCTGTGGTTAAAGGTTTACAAGGCTTCATGCTGAGGTCCTGTCATGGTTTAGTGGTGACTTCGTTCTACTTGCATTCAGTCAGATTCTCAGGTGACCCCAAAAGAGTTTAATGATATAGCATAACAATTAGTTTCCAACCCATAAACAAGAAGATCAGATGAATTAATGCAGATCATTTGTTTCAAAAGAAAATGCAACCTTTACCTTTTGCCTCTTTGTTTATAAAGATGTTAATGATGAGAGAAGCAACAGCATCTCAAAATGGATTCTACGTAGGTTCTTGTCTTATGCAATCCATTGTGGGCGGCAGTATGGCTGTGCAGCTAACTGTGCTTTTATATAATTGAGGTTATGCCGAGGCTTTATCGATAACAAATACAATCCCAAGAAAATGAAAATACGTCCCGCAGTAGATGAGAGAGAGAGAGAGAGAGAGAGAGAGAGAGAGAGAGAAAGCTGCATGACGCAAGGGGAAGTTTCAACAATTTAGGAGGCTCTCGACACACAGCGACGGACACACAAACATAATGCTCTTGCATTAGGCTTTGTTGTATTGCATTATGGCTTTGTGTCTGAGCCTCTGTGTGTGTCCATTTGTTAGAGTTCGGGGACTCACAGAGCGCCCAGTTGAGCGATGAGCTCTGGTTAGAGCAGCAGGATGCCTTCAGAGCAGAAAGAAAAACACTGGTTGAGTGGTGGAAGTAAAGAAAAATAAAGGGGTTGTGTTTGATTCATTAAAACACCGACACGTGCTAAAATAAACTAGAAGTAAGACTGTTTTCACCTCTAGGTGCAGCAGACACGGTTCGCACCGCACACGCGTGAAAAACACAACGCAACTGCTCTCATTAGGTGTTTGCAATACAGGTTAATTAAAGGCAATTGAAAGGTATCAGTCGGTATCGCTGATATTTTTCTGCCGAATTTGTGTCGTTACCGAGGAGGAAATGTCACAGACAGATGTGGGAGAAGTAGTCCGAGCAGAGAATGAAGCCAGTGATGAAAGGAAAGCAAAGACCAAAGACGTGATCATCTCGACGAGGAGTTCATTCCATGCAAAGAGTGATTCCTTTTTGATCTTTAATGGATCAAAGGCCCAGGAAGCTAATGGAGTGGGACATGTATAAAAGTAATTATGAATAAATGATGCACCTCTGGCCAGGGGTTACTGATTATTTTGGGAATAAAGAGCCATTAATCACCTCTCTCTGAACGTGCTATTTTTATGTTGTGTGACATTAGTCTCTTTTTTTTTGTACATCTGTCGTTTTTACAAAACAGATGTTCCCTTCAACAATAAGACTTGACCGGATTTGTTAAGAAATCTATTTGAATGACAACCAAAATAATAATAAAAAAGAGCCCTCTCTCGTATTAGCCAAACATGCAGAACATTTGTAAGCTCCAGATTGTCTACATTTTCCTAATTTGTATCTTGTTGCATCACAGTTGAGGTTTTGCCTGCAGCAATAACAAAAAAAAAATAGTACTTCAATATATATTTTTTTAAGCTCAATTTTAGATTTGGGACTTGCACCAGCTGTGTGGATGGTTCTCCTGACTCCAAGTACGATGTTTCTGCGTCCACTTCAGCGTGTCGCGTGGTGTGCGATGCAAAGCTCTTCTTTGTTTTGACTGGATATTTCAGGGCTTTTCTGGCATCAGCTTTTCTCTTGGATATTTCCTGTGCTTCTTGGTCAATGCATCCTCAAATGCTTTTCCAAGTTAAAGAAATAATTTAGGCCCAAATACCACAGAAATTTAGCACAACAACACAACTGATCCCCAACGTCTGCCGAAGAACCAAAACCCCGGAATTTGAACCGGCGCCGACGGTGTGAAAACTAGAACCAAATGTCAAATTATCACCGCCTGCCGTGACGACGAAAGGTGATTGGAAAACGCTGCCACGCTATCCGACGTGATCGCGGGGCGTCGCACACAAGCCGATTACCAAGCCGCGTGCAGAGATCGCCCCCCCGCCCTCACCCCCCGCGCATCCCAAGGCGGCGCTCGATGTGAGGCCGACTGGCAGGAATATGTTTGACCTGACGTATTGAATTCCAATAGATCGCTCAGGTATGCTGGGCCCGTGCTCCGCTCTGTGCATGACCAGGCTTCGATAATTACCCTATTGCCTTCCTGGGGTGTTCTCATTGTCTCTTTATAATGAGGAACAAAAGTAAACAGAACCACCGATGCGTCGCTTCTGACTTCGCTCTCACTTCACTCAGCGAGTTGGTTTCTCTTTTCAAAAAGTTTAGCTCCTGTGAAATCTCTCTTTCTGTGCGGGGGTAATAATGAAATGGAGAGTGACGGGGAAATAATAGTGGGGGGGGAGAGAGAGAGAGAGAGAGAGAGAGAGAGAGAGAGAGAGAGACAGAGGTGATGTGTTGGTGACAAAGCCTTTCAGCTGGCTTCAAACCTTCAGTAACGCACCCACGCACATACATCTAGTCTTATTGGATTTTAAATGAGTGGTTTCGTTTGTCATCACATGCAACGAACACACACACACACACACACACACACACACACACACACACAGGACTCCAGGGATTCTCCTCCAAAGGCATAAGTACCAAGATCAACCTAGCGAGAGTTAGAGTGACCTAAGAGTGCCTTCTGTGTGCGAGCCTGTGTGTGTGTGTGTGTGTGCGCGCGTGCGTGAGAGAAGGTGTCCGGCCCGTAAATTGCCTGTCGGAAGGTACTTCCCGTGCGCACCTCATTCTGAGCGAGACGCGGAGCGAGGAGAGAAACGAAACGAACGGAGAGAGAGTGCAAATGCTGTGAATCAGTTTAATGGGATTATTTATCCACATAGTGGCATCATATGCATGAGTGTGAGAAAAATGTGTGTCGGAGATGGAGGGATTGGGGGGGGGGGGGCATATCGTAGCATCTCCTGGCACACAATATTGCAGACAGATGGGCGTGTGTGTTTTTTCTGTGCTGATAGGGAGCAGCGTTAGCCTCGATGTACCAGGCCGACAGCAAAGCTGTTTTGTGACATCATCCAGGTCGCACGCTACGCTGCTGATGTGACGGAGGCTACTTGGTGATGAATATGTTTTTAGGAACGGTGTCAGTCCGAAAGAAGCCCGCGGTGCAAAACCCGCCTCGGCTCCACCGGCGCGCTCCATGTCTCGGGGTCTAATTACCGTTGCTCTTCGGCGCTGCCAAGATCAACATGCCGGCGGAAACGGGGGGGGAGGTTTATTTACGAGTTTGTTTTTGAGAGTGAAAAGTGGACGATGTGTGTTTTTGCTCGGCCGTAAAGCACCAACGCTCAGCGTAAAGCCGGCGTCCTTCCCCCACCCGGAGGTGAAGGGTGCGGGCGGAGGGCCTTCCAGCTGACAGCACTGTGAATATGGCGTCCCCCCCCCCCCCCCAGGACACGTGATGTGGTTTATTTATCAGCCTCTGTGGTCTGACTGTTTTAATTATCACGTTAAAAAAGAAGCCGCCGGCATTTTCATTACTCACACCGTATACGTGTGGAACACCTTCACTGTGTGACTACCTCTTCTTCATTGCTGTCACCCATTTTCACCTCCTCTCCTCCAACCTTTTGGTCCTCCTCCTCCTCCTCCTCCTCTACCTCCTCCTCGGCTCTCTCTCTCTCAAAGTCTTGTTTACTCGCTCGTCTGCTGTTCATTCGATCTTTGCAAAACCGGCTTCCTTCAGGGCAAAAACTCTACAGCTCCACAGCCCGCCTCCGTCTACGCGCTCCTCTTTCCATTGCTCTTCTTTATCCGCTCTCCCTTTCACTCCCTTTCAGTCCTTTTTCATCTCCTCTCTCGCTGACATTCGGTTTCAGGACCCATCTATTGAAAATTCCCATTTGCACGGCTTACCTCGCAGTGGTTTGCTCTCATCTTATCACGGTTGGAGTTCTTTCCTGCCTTCACTGCTCAGATGGAGTAAGCGGAGGGAAAGAAAGAAAAAAAAAAAGAAAAGAGGAAGATTGCCAGGACGCGGTGACACAGACACCAGAGGTGTCAAGGATACTCGCTCTGATGGAAAATGTGAGATGTGAAACTTTGAGATCCAGTTACTAAGTCGCATTGCTTGACAACGTGCTAATGACCTAATGCCAACACAGACTCCAGCTCTGATGTGTTTTCAAGTCAGCTCGTTAGGAGTCCCAGCAGCCTGAGATGTGAAGATCTGCTCTGGAGGAATTTGGTGACATGTCCCAAAACCTGCGCTCACTGTAGATGTGCTCAGTTGACATTATCTGAACTGTTCAAAATATGTTAAAAACAAAGAGGGGAAACAGTATGAAGTATCACGGGAGGTGACCAATGTAAGATTAGGAATTAGCAATGAGACTGACTGGGTTGAATACCTTTTGGTGTGGTATTTATTTTGAATAGGTTTTATCCGAACAGATAATGAGCAGTTCAAAGACAGGTTGACACACAGATGCCAAGGACAAAAAAAAAGACAAAGACAAACGGGGGGACGAGACTAAAAGAGCGCGGCAGAAAAAGACAGAATCTAAATGGCAAGAGAAAAACAGCAAACAGGAGGAGAAGGTGTTGAAGGGACATGGCGGGAAAAAAAAAAAAAAACTTCTCAATAACCTCCGAGGCCACTTAACACCTTCCAGCAGCCAAAAGCAGCCTACTGCGTAAGCAGATTCGGGGATAATTGACCTCAACACTGCTGTGAGTGAGAGGAGGGAGACGGGAGGGAGGCGCGGTGCGAGCTGCCACAGAGAGTAAGTGGGAGGTTGTGTTGTCGCGGTGCATAAATGGTGCCGCTATCGCTGTCGCCGGCTGGAAGAACAAAGAACAGAGAGCCAGAGTGTCTGCGCGCGTGTGTGTGTGTGTGTGTGTGTGTGCGCGCCTCAGCGAGAAGGAGAGAAGGTTCACGGGGGTCAAAGGAGCAACAAAGCGCGCGTGTGTGTGTCTGTGTGCGAGCACGTAGGAGAGTCTGTCGGGGAGTTTGTTGCTGCGAGTGTGCGAAAGGATGTTGAGAAGTTTGCACACGTGTGTGTGTGTGTGTGTGTGTGAGGTTTCCATTTTAATGGAACAGCTGCTGACGGAGGCCGGCGGTGCACGAACCAGCACGGAACAGATCAGCCTAACGAAGCTGATGATACCAAAACTTTATTGACTGTGTTAAACGCGTCTTGTCTTGACATTTGTCGGCACCGGGGCATCTTTTCCCCCCTCCATGTGTGCGACAACAAAGCCATTTCCAGGGCACTGACTCACATTCTTTCTTTAAAAAAAGAGGAACATTTCACTGTGGATTACATTTTACTACCACAGTAAAAGCTAAAAATACAGTTTTGTCTCATCAAATGGATCAAAAATGGGATGAAAGCGATAAGAACCATCGTACATCTCAGCCACTTATAAGCCAGTGGAGCGCAGTGCTCTTACAGTTATCTAAATATATTTGTTCCACTTCTGAGTGAGTCGGGGGGGATTAATCCTCAGCTCATTGCATGGCCGGTTGTGCAGATTCAGTTGTTGTTGTTGTTGTTGACGTTGTATTCTGCTTTAAATCTGGGTGACGCACTAAGCGGTTCCAGTTTGGTGTTTCATCCAGTCAGATCGTCATGGAGATCCCATCAGTAGCCAGGCGGAAATCGGTGACAAATCATCATGTGCATAATTAAGTGGGAAAGGATGGCAATAGTATTAATATTTCCCAACGTAGACTTTATTTTGAGCTAAAAAATGAAATGAAATACAGCCAACACACACCGGAGGGGGAGGATGTTACAGCTGAGTGGCTCCCTTCAGATCTTCCTGCTCGGCCCCTCCCTCTCAGGCTAAATGGAAGCTGTGTGTGTTGCTGTGTTAGAAAGCCAGTCACATCCCTCTCGCTCGTCTTTGTAGCCCTTCTTCACATCTCTCACTCGCCCCTTTTTCTCTTACCACCTCTACCTTTTCCTCTCTCCCCCTCTCCTCCCCCCCCCCCCCCCCCTCCCTCCTTCACTCAGACCACGCCGACACCCTCGACTAAGTCTGCCGGAGTCACGGCCTTCGCAGCCTGACAAGAATTCAGTGCCTGCATCCGTGTGTGTTGTTTGTGTGGGTCTGTGTGTGTGTGTGTGTGTGTGTGTGTCGTGGAGCGTAGATGAAATATGAGCTGTTAAATATGAATGCAGGGTTGTGTTCCGATGCCATGTAGTCACGTCACTCACGCATGGAGTAGTAAAAAATAAGAAAAAGGCCACGCAAATACACACACACACATACGGCTATACTATATTAGTGTATGACAAGTAACTGCAGAGCTTCTGTGGTATTATTCTGCATCGCATTTGCTATCCATTTGTCTGTAACACTTGCCACACAGTCTCACACACACACAGTCTCTCACACACACACACACACACACACACACACACACACACACACACACACACACACACACACGGAGGCAGGCCCTGGATTCAGGCTTCACTGACTTTAAACCTTGCTCAGGCTGACAGTAATTTCTGCCTCCAAATTACATTCCAATGGCTTCATAAATCTGCTACCCCCCCCCCGTCCCCCTCCCTCCCAACAACCACCTACCCCCCTTCGTCCTGCCTCTCTCTATCTCCCCCTGTTCTCTACCGTCCCCCCCCCCCCCCTCTGCCTCCTCTCCCCCTTTTACTCCAGCCTCACTTCATTTTTCCTGTTAACCTCCACCCTCCTCCTTCCTCCTCTGCCTCTATTCTGCCCCCCCCCCCCACCCCGCTCCCCATCACTTGTTTTCTCGTCTCCCCCACAGTCCTCCTCTCTGGCGCTCGCTCAGTAAATGAGAAACGGCGAGGCAGAGATGGGGAAGTTACGTGTGCGGCGTAGTTAAACAGTCACACACTCCCACACACACACATAAATCCATACGGATACATACACACACGTGCATAAACACAGTTTCACACCGACACACACACACACACTCACAGATGTGCTCGCAAACACACAAGGAATGTGTAAATACACACACGCATGAGCACACACCCAAAGTCAAACATCATAAACAACACATTACGCTGTGATTGAAAGACAAGCATTTGTGCTGCAATATATTTGCCGGGCCTCTGAAACGACTCGCACACACACACACACACATTTGCATGAATACACCCAAGCACACACACGCGGCCATTTTAATGAGAGTGTTCATTTTACAGATAGCGCCTGTAGGTGAAATAATTGCCCGCGTTGGCCCCTGAGGGCGCGTCCAAGTGTTCTCAGGCCAGTTGTCTTTGTGGGCCGCGAACACGCCCCTCATCTCCCTCGCTGCCGCTTTAACTGCTGCTCTGCTGCAGCCGACACACGCACACACGCACGCGTGATTGAAAATACGAGCATAATATGCATAAGCGCACCAAGTAGACACAGAGTTACGCATTTACACTGAGCGCACACGTGCACACTGGCAGAGAGGCCAGCAGAGAACAATAGCGCGGGCTGACAATGGGGCTCAGAGGAGTTCTCTGCTCCGTATTAATATTCAGTGGATGTAGAGAGAGTGTGTCAGCAGGGACGCATGCTCATCAACCTCGCTAACGCCGAGGTTAGGCAGCCACATGATTACAAAGTACTTTAGACTTTTGGTCCCCAGCTCCACAACTATTAATCCCTAGCTCCTACTCCCTCACTTCCTACTATCTCCTGCCCCCCCCCCCCCCCCCCCGTAGTGCACGGAGCGAGCACTCTGCCAAGTATCACAGCTGTCACTTTTCTTTGCTTTCCATTTTCCAAATTATTCTGAACAGCCTGACGGAACAAAGGGGGGGGGGGGGGGGGGGGTGAAAAAGGAGATTTGATATGGTCAATTTCCTGCTGCCACCCACTACAATGCAAAAGAACATGTGAGAATGCAGCTAAAAGGTGGTCTGAAGGAGACATTTTCAAAAGTTAATGTTTATCAAAACGGCAAGAACACTCAATTACACAATTCTTTTTATTTTCTGACCAGAGGCATTGTCGCCAATGTTGGGACTGATTGCCTTCGTTTCCACTCGTAGCAATGTCAAAGGGAGCGTGTTCGCGTGGACACACCTTGCTGTACGAGACTCTGCTGCCTTTAACCTCGCCTCCGTCCCGAGATCGTACCAGGTGACCTCTAGCGATGCACACAGGATGAAGGCCACACATCTGTTCCTGCATTACCTTCACACCTTCAAGCACGTGCGCGCATTTACGCATCCGTACACTTTCCTGTGACACATCGAGCCGCTTAAACTGCAAAGAGAAAGAAACATGCTAATGTGTGATCGTGAACATTTCCACAGTGAAGTCACATGTCGCCTGTAGGACGAGACATTCTCTACTCGGGAGGAGGGGGGGGGGGGGGGGGGGCAGAACGCACGTAGAACAGAAAAGACGCAGTGAAGAATCAGTCGGGGATGTTTACGGCCTCGACACTAAATGGGTCACCTGCTCCAGGCGTGGGACGCGCTCTCTTCATTTCTGCTACCGTTGGTCATTAGTGGTGAATTGTGGAAAAGTAGAAAGGAAAAATAATATGCAGGAATTGTTTTGAAGGGGAATTACTAACACAGAGGTACCCGTTTAAAAGGAAATGAGCTATTTCACACTCGTTACTGAGAAGCATGATTGATGATTCTACTCCTTTTCCTCAAACCTTAACTGATTTACATCCGCGCAGGTCATTTGCTGGCGTTTCTCAAGACTATTTTTCTTAATGAATTTATGTTACCGGAGAACAGTTACTCATTTGACTGTGGTTTCACTCTGTAAGGATACAGGACATTAATAAAATACATTTTAAACAAAACAAAAAAGCATTGGACTGAGGCTTGAACACATGCTGGTTGACACCTAAGATTTCATTCTAGACAAATACAGGAAATGCACAAGATAACTTCCATCCTTGTTAAATCAATTTCATTTGATTGAATGATTGAATAGTAGACAAGAATGAAAAGTAAATCCTCATCACAATTATAAGGTTTACATGTAAATTTCTCGTTTGGTCTGACCAACGGTCCAAAAGAGAGAGAATCTATGTTTGCACCAGAATAGTAAAGCCATATTTAATAGAAGCTGAAACCATTAAATGACGAAGAATGTAAGAGAAAACGCCTCCACCAGACCTTTTCCATAACTAGAAAATATCTCACATGTGTGATCATGATTATTTGACCCGTGCTTCAATGCCTTTGTTAGTTTTTCTGTAATTTTGATGATAGCTGAAGTAATGAAGTTGGTAAAATGTTCTGTTAAACGACTTAACGTTTTATTATAGTAAGAATTTCAGCACTTGTGTGCTGCCATTTGTGTTGCATTTATTCTAATGAATCTTCATGTCAGACAGCTGTTGACCTCACATTGAAGATCCTTTCGCTCCACCATTCAATGTGGAGAGTTTTATGTCTGCTGTCTGAATTTCAATGTGAATGAGGGCGCTGCTAGGACACTCGATTGTGTCCTTTTATAGATTTTAATGAGCTTACATTTTAAAACTTTAAACATCACAGGCATAACATTTGAAAAAATGTTTTAAAAAAAAGAAAAAAAAGAGGAGATGAACTCGAGAAGCTCAAACTTCTTTGTGATCCATAAAATGGTTGCTGTCTCAATGTCAAGGTTTATCCGTCCACCATTAACGGATTTTTGAATCTCTTTCTTGGAGGTTAACCGCTTCATTCAGATGTTGGAGAAACGGAATACAATAAATAAGTTTTCCCTATTTAAAGTTTTTGTGCTGAAACACGGTCAGCAGAAGAGGATAAACTTCCGTGACCTTCCTCGGGCCCCCGACGGACGTCTTCTTCAGATACTCTCCTAAATGAAGAGAGCCTGTGCTTCTCTTCTCCTAACTCCCTCCTACGTGCTCCCTGCCGCGCCCCATCCCTCTCCCCCGTAGCTAGGCCTAGCTTAAAATCCATCACGAAAAGTTTTAAGGACAGCCATGACATTGCACAGATAGAGCTCCTCGTATTGATGCCTAATGGGCAATGGCAGGGAGCCGCTGAAACGCTGCCGATGCTCGACGTTCACATCTCAGGCGCTTGGCCCGCGGTCGGCAAAGATCAGTGCCGAGTGCAGCGGTAGTTCTGGACCAGACATTGCAACCAATTATGGTCGGGGGGGACCAAGAAGAAAGCCCGACAGTTAGTGTCATTAACGGTGACATCTGCTTTTAATAAGTGACTGATGACATCCAATTAAAACACTTCATTCGAAATATTATTTGACTTCGAAAGCCACTTAAAAGTCTCGCCTTGCAAAACCCCAACATGAGAGGATTTCTTATTAGTCTTAGACATCAATCCATGAGTTGCGAAGGAATGGAGTAAAAAGGGTGAACCAATTTATTATGCTCTTGCAGCACCAAATATCCAGCTCTGTATACATGCAAACTGTCCTTGAACAAACCATTATCTCATTTACCCTTAAATGCCAATCACAAAGTCGATGCATTTTGCAAACAATGTTTAGCATTCTCTCCCATCTCGCCGCACGCTGCACATATAAATCAGCTTACTTGGCCACAAACTGGATATCAGTCTGCAGTGGTTTTATTAAAAAGGACAATCTCACCCCACACTGCACAAACTTCATCCCCCACCAGAAACCCTCCTAAACTGTTCACCTAATTCAGCGGATTACTTCCATTTAAATAAAACACCAAAGCTCGAATACAGACTCGGGTGATATTTTTAAGGAAACCTCAAGGCACAAACATGAAGCCGCAGACCGGCTTCTCTCTCGGCTGCAGCGGGCGTCCTCTGGAAATGAAAATGAGGACGTCTTTATTTGTGTTTAAGCAAAGTGCATGATGATTTCCCAGTTGGCTGTGTAGTCAGTCTACTTTACTCTGGGATGAAGTGAGCAGAACAGCGGAGGCGAGCAGCGAAGCAGTTAATGAAGGAAAACCTTACATTTGTAAAGCCAGTTTTCACTGGGTGGGGGTGGGGGGGGTTCATTCTGAACACAACATACAGACACTTTACGCCTGGTGGTTAATGAAAGCGCAAAAGCTTTGTTTGAAGAAAGAAAAAAAGAAGAAGGCCATAAAAAACCCATAATGGGAGTTTTGTGTCCTTTGGGAGCTCAGAGTCGCGCATATGGAGCTCTGACCTTCAGGAAGTAGTTTCACGAGGTACTTAATTTTAAAAGGTATAACTGTTCTGATGGGAATAATTATTTAGCCTGTACCTTTTAGTATTCTTCTTAGCGTCACTTAAAGACGGCTGGTATTTAAAAAAAATAAGAAAGCATTTCATTTGTGCAGCCCCATAAAAACATCATGTTCTTATTCATTTTAGCAATAAACTTGTAAAAGACAAAAACTACAGCTAATACTTTCCTATTTTTTCAAGATGAAATATACAAGTCGCATGACGGATGTGAGGGAATTACAGAATTATTCAGCCAATATTTTGTGTTATTCTTGCCATTAAACCCTCAAAAAATTGGTCTCACAAAATAATAAAAGCTATTGAATTGGCGCCAAGTGAGAATGGTCCGGTCTTTCATTTTTCTGCCATTGCTTGTGGCAAAGAAATATTTTCCACATTTTCTAAATTTCTATAAAACACAAAGTAAAACATGTTAAAACTGTGCTGCTTTCTCCTTTCAGGCTGGTGCTCACTGACACTCGGCCTGGTGTCCTGCTGAACAAAAACAGCGGTGAAGTCTACCTTGAGGACACCTGTGGGGGGGGGGGACCTTCCAGCGAGCCGCGCGGAGCTAACCACGCACAGCGTCAGAAGATCATCCGTGTGAACTGAAAAGGAAACCATTAAACATTTAACAGAGGAGAGTGAGGCAGAAACTGAGAAGGAGAAAAAAAAAAAAAAAAGCCTCCGAACCCAACTGCCCGCGCCGGTCCGAGCTGTCCATCACAGCCTCAAACATACTCATTACCACCACCGAACTGTGAAATTGATGTTGTATAATTGTTATAATTCAACTAATAACCGTGAGGACTGGATGGATCTGAGCTGTGGAAACCCCCGATATTCTCAGCTTGATGCTCATTAATTAAAAAAACACTACCTATTATAAGCGCGTGTAACGCGGCGCTGAGCTACTTTCGCGGGACCCACTGCTTGCACGAGGATCCAGGGCTGCTTTTGACTTCGAAGAAGGACCCTTGAGCCCTTCAACCATCTTCTGACTGTCTGCCCAACTGTAGCGTTTGGGCGTGGGTTCAGAATTAGGCCCCTGGATGCCCGCTGAAGATGACTTGAGTTGGCAGGCCTAAAAGCCCCTTACACCGAGAGAGAGGGAGAGAGGGAGAGAGAGAGAGAGAGAGCTTCTCAGTAGGACACACACAAACACAACGCACAAATGTGGGTGCCGAGGCGGCCTTGAGCCATGCTGGTGTTGCTACATGCGCAGCCCTCGAGTGCAGGCTATCATCATCCCGATCATCATTCACCCAAGCTGAGGAAGATTCAACATCCCCGAGGAGCGAGGCTCCACTTGTGAACGATTCAGACACACACGCACACACAGAGAGGTCCACGTCCCCACGTCCTCCATCAGACGAACCATCACTCCTCTCCAAGCAAACCCTGCCACACGGGGAACAGAGCAGCGGCTGACGTGAAAAGGCACCGAGACCGAGCAGGTTAGAGATCACACCCCGGGTCGATCAGACCTCACGCGCACACCCACCGCAATGAGCAACACCACACTTACATCTGGCTTTCTGATAGGACTGCACGCACGCGCACACACGCATGCACACACACACACACACAGAGACACACACACAGAGACACACAGGCTCTGCTGCTCACACAAAAGGTTTTATTTCAGAAGATGATTGAAACGTTGGGGGATGGCGGGGGTGCAAAGGGAGAGGAAGGAGAATGTGGAGGCGAGAAAGCTGAGGACTAGAGGGACCGAGAAAGAGAAGGTGGGGAAAAAATAAGAAGTAGGGGGGTCTGCTGCATCGAAATGAAAAGGACGAAGTAAGTCGCCACGAGGGAAACGGAGAGAGAGAGAGAGGGAGAGAGGAGGTCTGAACCAGAGGGCCGATTGATCCAATCTCAGTGTGCAGGAATCAACAGAAGACCAGAGAGGAAAACGATAAAAGAGGATTAGTCAGAGAAAAAGAGACGGGGGAGGGAAGGACAGGAGGAGGAGGGTGACCGCACGGACACTCCTGTAAACAAACCTGAGTGGATATAATGAAAGATTATGAAGGGGGGAGGCGGCGGATGGGATGAGATGGGATGGGTGGATGGCGTGAAAGATACAGCAAAGGCGAGAGCGCCACGAGGGAGAGAGAGAGAGAGAGAGAGAGAGAACGAGGCAGAGGAGACCGAGCGTCTGAGGACCGGTAGGAGGATGCGTCGATAGGAAACCTTGGCCTGTTGGCAGAAACACTCACACAGGTCTGTGCCAAGAGGTATTCATGAAAAGGGAAGCGGGGATGGTGAAGCACCAGAGCATATGCTGGTTGGTATTCATGAAGCGTTCCCGATATGTTCTCAGCTCCTACCTTGACACTCGCACTTTTGCGCATACGATTTCAGCTAAAAAATATCATTACGCAAAGAGAAGACTCGGAAGTCTGGTCCAATGCTGAACTGCACGGCACACAGTCTCAAATGAAAAATACTGCATGCATGTCGGGCTGAGACAGGAGCTGGTTGGGGTCGATGTAGTCCTCACACACACACACACACACACACACACACACACACACACAGGTACAAAAATGCAACTATTTTTTTTTTACTTCATACAAGCAAAAACAACACAGTTTTTCTTTTTAAGCAAACTCAGCTGATACGGATGTGAGACTTCACTGCCAGTAACTCATTTCCTCTCTCCTCCACTCACTGACAGTCCAACTCTCCATCTGCCCCCCCCCCCCCCCACCCCCCCATCTCCTCTATTGTTGCCATCTCTTGTTTGCTTTGCATGGATTTTGACTGCAGCCAAAGGGCCATTTTGCATTTATCAGTCAGTTCATATGCGAACACACACACACACATGCGTTTGTGGGGCGGGGGCTGGGTTGGGGGTTGGGGGGGGGAACTTGCCTTTAGAGGATTTGTTTATCAAATATGCTGTCAAATCATGTCAGGCATTTCAAATCAGGGCACATTTTCTCGCCCGAGGCAAAACATAGGAATTTGACTGTAAACTTTCACTACTGTATATTATTCATATTCTATAAATAGTGTGATGTGAAAGCGCACAGATGATTTTATCTGAATGGTAAATTCATGTTATTGATGTCGGTGTCACTGGGATACATGTCATAAAACACAGACCAGGGAACGTATTAATGTAGCAGAAAAATGCTTCTGTGTAAAATATCTTGCTAAAACATTGATGGGGATTTGAGCCAATTGTCTGAATAATTTACAGAAATATCACAAACAATAACAACCAAAAGAAAACATACACATTAGCCAGTATTAGATTGACTAGATTGTAATACTGTAATTTGAGTGCATTTCTTGCTTGTGTTTTATGTTCTGAATATACCGTTGTGAACCTGTGGAATTGTTATTTTTTATTCCTTCATTTACATATACTCTTTATAATGTCATTGGAAGGTCAGTGACAACAAGTTCCCCGCTTCTGGTGGGCAACGCCGTGGGGAATTAATCTGATTTTCTTCTCCCCGATCTCTCATCCATTTTAGTTTCATGTTACTCACTCCAATTCTGTTAATCTTCCCGAAAAAATGTCACTGTCCAATTTTCTCCATCTTTGTCATCCTTTTACCAATTCTTGTAATCTTCCTCGCCTGCTCACTCCATCCTCCGTTGCACTCTCTGCCTCTATGTGTCCATTTGTCTTCTGCTTGGTTGCTCTGACCCATTTAATACCGGACAGCGCCTATAAAGTATGTCTGACTATTTAATCCCACTTGATCTTCTACACTGGAAATGAAAACGTCATTTTTAACGGCAGAAGGTAGAAATTACACTACAGTTTAGTAGTTTAACATTCTATGTGGTTTTTCCAGCACGGTTTCTTCTTTTGCCTCCACTCTCTTGATGTAAAAGTGATTTGGAATCACTGAGATGAAGCCTTTGTAGTTGTTTTAATCCAATTTCCCAATTTTTTGTCTCCTTCAATTAGGAGCCGAGGACCAACATGGCGGCTGACAGCATTGCCGAGCTGCGCGATTGGCTCTTCCTGCTCCTCCTGTGCCTCACCTTATTGGCTGAGGTGCTGGAACTGGCGGCAGCGGCAATCGCCATGGAGACGGGCGAGGGGGATGAGGGCATTGTTTGTCCCTCAGTGTGCCGCTGCGACGAGGGTTTTGTCTACTGCAACGACCGCGGCCTCGGCATTATCCCTCCACTACCGCTAATGGCCGCCATCCTCTACTTGCAGAGCAACCGCCTGAGTAACGCCGGCCTGCCTCCCTCACTGGAACGCAGCACTTCCATACGAGTGATTTACCTGTATGCCAACCAGTTGGATGAATTCCCTATACACCTGCCGCCGTCGTTACGGGAGCTCCATTTGCAGGATAATAACATACGAACGTTACCGAGATCAGCTCTGGCCAAACTACCACTGCTAGAACGTTTGCACCTGGATGACAACTCTATATCCACAGTTAGCATCCAGGAGCGAGCTTTTTCGGGGACTCCGCGGCTCCGACTGCTGTTTCTGTCCCGGAACCACCTATCGAGCATCCCCGCGGGTCTGCCGGCATCCTTGGAAGAGTTACGACTGGACGACAACAGAATCAGCACCATCCCCACGCACGCCTTCCGCGGGCTCTCCTCCCTGCGGCGCTTGGTCCTCGATGGGAACCTGCTGGCCAACACGCGCATCGCAGACGACACCTTCACCCGTCTGTCCAACCTGACGGAGCTGTCGCTGGTCAGGAACGCGCTGCAGTCCCCGCCGGTATACCTGCCATCCGCTCACCTTGTGCGACTCCATCTGCAAGACAACGGAATGACTCACATACCGCGAGGGGCTCTGGACGGGATGCGGCGGCTGCAGAGGCTGGACCTGTCGGGGAACAATCTGACCACTGTCCCACGGGGACTTCTGAAGGACACAGAAAGCCTGGAGATGCTGCTGCTGCGAGGAAACCCCTGGTACTGCGGCTGCAATCTTCGCTGGCTCCACGCATGGCTTCACAGCCGCGGGGCGGCGGTGACAGTAAGGGGTCTGACCTGTCAGGGGCCCGAGGCCGTCAGGGGACAGGCCCTCAAAGAACTAACCTCCCTGATGGATCAGTGTGAAGGCCCCGCTGCTGGTCCCAGCACTGGAATGGGGATGAACCCAGCAGAAAAAGATGGAGGAGGAGGAGGAGGGGGAGGTGAGGAACGTGTTGAAGGCGACCAAGCAGTGGCTTCAGTTCCTCATGGCAGCACCACCAGCACCTCCCCGCTGGTCCCGACACAAGGTTCCCTCTTTACCCTGCGGGCCAAGCGGCCGGGCCTTGTGATGCCTTTGCCTCCGGGTGAGGGGGGGCACGTGTCCAGAGAGGCCCTGGAGCTGACCGTAAAGCCTCTTTCTTCGGACAGTGTGCTGGTGAGCTGGCTGTGCCCACAGTCGGCACCTTCCTTCCGCTTGTCGTGGCTGAGGCTGGGCAGCAGTGCGGCTCTGGGCTCCATAACTGAGACTCTGGTACCTGGAGACTGGAGGCAGTACACACTCGAACACCTCAGCCCACGCTCCCATTACCTCATCTGTCTGCTACCACTACGACAGGAATCGTCCCCCTTCGGGGGTTCCAGCATGGGTTTATCGCGGGTTAGTGGCATGGACACAGACAGCAAAGACTCGGCCCCGGCCTGTGCTCAGATAGAGACTGGAGACGCTCTGGTCAGCGCGGTGGGGGAGGGGTCAGACAAAGAGGGACAGGACTCTGAACTGACGGTTCTGCCATTGGCTGGGATCATAGGGGGCGCCACAGCAGTTGTAAGCCTGCTGTTGATCTTTGGCATTTTCTGCTGGTACGGGCAGAGAACAAGTTACGTGTCGGGGGACACAGGTTCATACAGCAGGGGCCGGGGCGGCAAACATTATGATGACTATGTAGAGTCGGGCACCAAGAAAGACACTTCAATCCTAGAAATCCGGGCCCCTCCTGCGGGGTTTCAGATGACAGCTATGGCCCATCAGGCCCTGCAGCCTAAGCTGGAGGACGTCACCTACATTCACACCATTTTCCCCTCTTCTTCATCTTCCGCTCAAGCCAACGGGACCTACCGGAGCAGCCACGGAGCCGGGAGCCTCAACGGCACCATCCTCAGCCAAACCGGCCACCATCACGCCACTTACGGCACCAACCGTGGCTACAGAGAGGGTGGCGTCCCTGACATAGATTATGCCTACACGTGATGCGGGGGGGGGGACACGCTATCTGAGCCACGAATGCCCGGGCGCCATTTCTATGATGACGACCCATTGGCTGGTGGTCATATTGTCCTTGGTTTCCAAAGTACCCTCTGTGCCTCTGCTGGTTCAATTATGATTGGTTTGCTAGGTAGACAAGACTTACTTCAGCTATGTTGATTGGACATTGCTATTGAGTTACAGAAGTAACGGTCCTACTATACTCTACCGCTGTATACTACATTATACAGTGGATCCTTCTTTCAGCCCTTGTAGTTATATATGGTTACGTTTTCTCTTTTGGACATCTCAGTGTCTTTCAAAACCTACTGTTCTTCTCAGCTCATAATAGACAGTAACTTATTTGAGATTGATATACTAGGCTTAGCTGATTTAGCAGGAGATATATTTATGAGAAAAAAAGGCACTTGATGTGTATAGAGATAGCTCTCATATCTTCCAACCAACTGTAAGCTCTGTGCTGTATAGATAAAAGATTTGACAGAGAGAGAAATCAATGGTTGTTATAACCCACAGATGACAATGCATCAAGGTTGACATGAAAGGATGTGTTCCTAGCCCCCTCTTTTCCTCTGGTTTACTCCCCTCCTTTTTTTTTTTAATTTTTGCCTAGTTTGAGGCTCTTTCTCTTTTGGCGGAGGCTCTTTGCTTTTATTGCTCTTGTGTCTTTTGTGGTGTCGTGAGCAGAGGACGACTTTGTTCTCGCCGAGGGAGCTGACAGCTGTGATAAGAGTTCTGACAGAGACAGGAGACACAGACCACAGCATGGGGAGACTAATGAGGGGGAGAGAGAGAGAGAGCGAGCGTGTGGAGGGGTAGGAAGGAGGGAGGGGTGATGGATATATCGGTGGTTAGAATAGAAAGTAAGACAAGGGGAGAGGGGTGTTTTTGGGGGGGATGGAAGCCCTGAGAGAGGTTTGATGGATTAAGGCAGAGAGCGATGACAGAAAATGGAGGGAAAAGGGACCCTAAGTGAAAAAAGGGCGTGTGACAAATGCAGTGGCAAGAGGGGGGGGGGGGGGGGGAAACGACAAACGGAAAAGAAGATGGGGGATTGAGATGGGTGCGGCCGGGGTAAAGAAGAGGGGTGACGACTGTAATAACGTGACATCATCATCCAAAAAAATGACTCAAGATTTAACACCATCGTATCCACTAGTGCATTCGGAAATACCTGGCTGCACATTTCCTGCGAGGACTTGAGCTGCCTGTGATCATTACAAGTGAACCGCATGCCTCGTGTATCTTCGCCATAAAATGGACACGTTTAAATACCAATGTCTGTAGGACAACATCTAGAAGAGAGGCATGGCAAGACAATCAACTGGTTGCCAAGAAAGTAGGGAAAAAATGAGTAGCTTGAGAAGAACGGCCGTTAGACTCTCCCTCGGTCTAAAAAAAAATTGCCCAACTTTTTTTTTTAACGTCTGGTCATGTTATTAAATTACTTTTACAAAGTGAGAGAAACCTAATTATCCATCTTATAATAGTAACTCTTTATCATCTCGAGCCTGGTTTAATCTTCTTAAATGAACATTTTCAGCGGCTAATAATATTTTGTAGGAAGTTGGAACCACTGACAGAATAGCTGTAAAACTAAAGATAATAAAGTGAGAGGTGAGACAAAACGATTAGTCAGTTAAGCCAAATCTAAGAAAACTATATACTACTATTTAAATAAATGATTCATCGTTGAAGTTGTTTTCTGAAGAGAAAATGCTAAATATGTCCTTCAGCTTCAGATTCTCAATTTTGACTATTTCAGTAGTCTTATGTTTTTGACCGAAAATCGGATGAGAGAGAATTTTACGACATTACCTTGGCCAGTAAACTGCTGTGATCGAGACAAGGAATTTCATTTTTGAGTTGAAATCAAAGTGAAACGAAAAAATATTATTCTAAAACGACTGAAAGTTCAAACTGATTAATCTGATGCATTCTGTGGGCAGGAAGTCAACTTCAGTCAAGTTTACCAGGTCGTCCAATTTCTTCTCAACGTCAAACAAACAAACAAATACACATTCCAGTTATTATTAAAAGAAATAATTGACATTTCTAAAACCTGCCTCTCATCAAAACTTGAGTTGAATTATAGCGTCCAGTCTTAGGCCCCCACTGCAGCTCGACCGCTACACCGCTTCCCTACTGACGTCCCCCCCGAGGGAGGAGGAACCTCAAAGCAAAACGCTCAGCAGCAGCCAGACATCGAAGGGGGGACACAGTAAAGTGAAGTGGTGGAGGGAAGGCTGGGGATGAGTGTGGATAAGTGATGTGTAAGGAGAGAGAGAGAGAGAGAGAGAGCTCTTACTCTCAGTGGCTCTCTGTCTTTGTCCAGCCTGTGTTACTGTGAGCCAGTAATATCTGAAGAGCTCACGGTGGACTTTCTAGGGGTGTTTTGATTTTTTATTTTTTTTTGCAGCATTTGTTTTGGTTTTACATTTGTTTTGAAGAGCACTGAAGCCTTCTTACACTCTGTGCAGACATCCTTTTTCCATTAAAAATGTCACCCTCAGACGTGATGATAAAAAAAAATCAAAAAATGTTATGTATAAATATAAAAATGGGTGCAAAACACTGTTCCATTTATTGTCTTTTTTTCTACACAGATGAATAAAGACTCAAAGGAAAAGTAGTTTCATGAGTTTTTCTTCTCTATATGTGTGTGTTTGTGATTCCGCAGTTCATTAAATCTGAAACAAAGGCTGGACACATCAAATAATGCACTGGGATGGATTGAAAAAAATAAAAGAAAATCAATAGGAAGCCCAAGATTATTAATATGATTTATGAGGCGACGGAGTGGACCTTGTTAAATCCCACACGCGGGATGAATTCATCGGTGGCTCTCCTTCGATGTGGAGCAGGCGCATGCGTTTTTCATCCTGGGAGGTCCGCGTGTTAGTGCGTGTCAGTGCGTGTCAGTGCGTGTCAGTGCGTGTCAGCGCGTGTTAGTGCGTGTTAGTGCGTTGGACAACGCGAGACAGCTGTGCGCATGTGTCTGTTGGCGTGCGCGCGGATGCATTTCTGCTCCGTGCTTCTGGAGCCATGCGTCTCATTCTAAGTGAGTGCTAATACTTGTGTAAGCATGGATCAATATAACGAGCGGGGGAGTGTATAAGTGTCCATCTTGGAGTAACTGCTTGTGTTGGGTGTTGGTGAGGGAGAGAGTCTAAAAGAAATGCACTCTTTTGTGGAAAGACATGCTTTTTGCACAGTGTCAGTGCCTGAGAGGGAGATAACATTTTTTAAAACAAGTTGATATTAACGTTCACTCACAAGATGTGTGATTTCATGTCTGGGATGTGTGCTTAACCAACAAGGGCCTCAGTTCTCATCAGTCATCATGGAGGCCTCTTACCGCCGCAGTCCGTTATCATCTTGAGCGTCATTATTCCAACTTACATTACATTACGCCCGACGCAGGGACGCATACTCAGAGGCTCGAGCATGTCGAGTCTGGAATGTACTCGAGCACAGCAACAAATGGGGGGCGGGGCAGATGTTGCAGATATGCCTCCATTGTGTTACTGAAACACGCTCGAGACATTGAACACGTTCCACGTGGATTGTGCGTTACAAGGACAGCAGCTGTTCCTTCGGTTTCAATGCCTTTCCTTTTAATTCAATCTGGTCTAGCTTCCATTTCTTTAACTAATGAGCCCTCATCAATTTGTAGTCGCATGTCCAGACTCTGCTAAGAGTGATGTAACGCTGCATTGCTTCCAGTGTCTGCGTGCATTTTTGCATGCATTATTGCTTCTAGTTTGATTCATTTCTATAAATTCATGCATTTAGAGACAAGCATGTTAGCATGCATATTTTTTACATTCAGTTGTTCATGTTTCTAAATTCCTGTTTGTTCCAGACTGCAGATTGCGCTCACAGCTGCCAAGGGCACAGAGGAGAAAGACATAAACAGATGCAGAACATGGGCATTAGAGTGGACAGTTGCACGCGACTACAGCAAGTTATCTGAATGAAACATAAGGCGAGCATTAAAAGCATTGCTACACCCAAAACAATCTCTCACAGATTTTACAAAAACTCGGACCCAAATCCCATCATCATTGATAAATCCAGTTGGCGTTGATGGACAAAACCTGTGTGCCTCAGAGTGACAGGGACTGGTCCCACTGCACGACAGAGCTGTAAACAAACACTGCAGAAGTAGCTAAGGATGGGGAGGACATCGTTGGTGAAAAACATAGCAAAGAACAAACTAAGAGCCTTTAGAGAGGGATTATAACAAGTATTATGCCGTCTATCAGGGAGACACTTTGGATCCTCTGCAGGACAACTCTAATAAGGTGGAAGCAAATGTAATGCAGTTGTCCTCTATTCAATCTTCCAGCCTTGTGTGGTTTTTATCTTTCACTTTAGCTTCATTATGAGCCTTTATACCGCTCAATCTTTTTGCTTTTAGGAAAAAATGGGAACATCTGAGAATGAAGAAAATTAAAAGCATTGATAGTCAAGTAGTCTTTGCTTTATTCTCTTTTCTAGACATCAAGTGAATACTTGATGGCTTCCCGCTCTTCACCCGAGAAACCGTTCAGATTCATCACCTGCCTTCAAGTGGGAACTGAGGAGAAACCACTCTGGCTGAAGAGCGCTGGACTGATGCTGGACGGAGTCCTCCACAGCCCTCGTCCTCGTGGGCGGCTCGCGGGCCGCCTCTCGGGGGGGGGGGGGGGGGGGGGGCCTCCGCACTCTGGACCGCACCGAGGCCGCAGCACTTGCGGTCGAGGCAACTTGTGATTTCTCAGGGGCCAGACACGTCGCAGCCGAAAAAGAATAAATGAGCTCTCGGAGCACGGTGAATTATTCATCACTTGGTTAAGAATTCCACACAGTGGTTTGTGATCACACCAGAGGTCCAGCACTCGATGTGCTGTTGGTTCAACGCTGCACAATTCAATGAGAAAGAAAAAATAAAAAAAACATCCACACAAGTGATGGAATCACAAACATTTAAAGGGTGTAAATTTAAACTCTTTCCAACGTACATAACTTGGATGACGGCAAACAGTAAAAAGACCAAGCAGGTCATATTCGATCGTTTTCATCTCTTCAATAAATCCCATGAAAAGACCAATGACAACGAAAGAATGTTCTTTCTCTGTGCCATATATCTCCATTGTTCCCCACAAGGTTAAAGGAAACATGATAAGTCAGGCGTTAGGGAGCCATTATTGAATGGAGCCTCCCATGTTCCAATCCAGCCTGGGGACCTTGTTGTTGGATGTCATTTCCCATCTCGGCCCCTTCGTTTCCAGTTATCTTTCTACTGGGAACCATGGCAATAAAGGCAAACAATGCCCCAAAAATACTAATTAAATAAAAAGATGGAAGAAGACAATGCAAAATGTCACCTCACAATTCTGAAGAAAAATACAGAAATAATAGAAGGTATTTTCATTGGCGTAATGTTGTTCTTTGGTCTATTCTTGGAGTTAAATACAGATATTAAAAGAAACACGCGTTGACTTTGCAGGAACTATAAAGCCCATAAAATCAGTATTTGTAATATAGCATCAACTTTTCATAAAATCTTGACACAGACTCACTACTCTCACTCCCACACACTTATGTACAAAGATTTTTAACGCATACACAAACACGCACTCGCAGACAACTGGCTGGCTACGCATGAGGAGACAAAGAACCCATCACATGCTGTGGATGTTGCAGAAGACCCCGAGAGTAAAGGGTGTAATAAATTGCTTCACTGCTCGACGTTACCGAGATTGAGGTTTTTGTTTCCTGACGCATCGCAGCATCCTTGACTTTTTTATGACAGATAAATTCACCTTTACTCTGCTTTCAGGGCACTTGATGTGAACCGGAAACAAAACCTCAAATTGGAATTTCTGGTATAAATATTCTTCATTCTGAAATGATAATAAGAGAAATGGCACTAGTTGAACTGGTCACCAGTTTACTGGCTCAGTGAATCTGTTGCGAGGATACAAGTCAAGTAAATTAGTGAAAATAAAATGTGCCGCGCCATGTAAGCTACAACCGGATGTGGACTCTCTCTTCCCTGGGAGGTGGTGAACCGACGTCCCGTACTGCACGAGCCGTGCAGCGACTGAGGAACTCCTCCTCCGTCGTCCGGTTTTCTAACTCGTGCACAGCGGCAAAAACAGGACGAGGGGATGAATAGTCCCCCCATAAATAGTCTGGTCATCTCTTGAGCTCCGATGACGCGGCCGACAACACATCTCATCGAGGCACCGCTTCACAACGACGGCTGATGGATCGCAATTACAAGATGGTAATTCGGCGCAGCGTGCACTCCCCGAGGTCTCTGCGCGTCGTGAGTGTGATTATGTGACAAAAGCGCGGCGTGAGACGAGGACAAGCGAGCAGACAAGGCGGGACCCTCGCATTCGCTGGTGCAGAGAAGGGAAGCGGACTAAGGGTTTGATTAAGGCCCATTTTGGAGGTTCCAATGATTCCCTCTTTTGTACTTTGTTCACGAAGCCATGATTTGCAAGATGAGATAATTTGGCAGCTTTTTGGCAGGCTGCACTTTGTCATTAAAATAACGCCGTCTGCAATGAGGATAATCTTCACCCAATGTGCTTTTAATTTCCACATCAGATTTTTTTTTTTCTCGGGCGTCAACCGATTCAGCGAAACAGGGTTGGATTCAAAAGATTAGGTGGAAAACCTCAATCCTCAAAAGGTTGACAAACTCATTAAAAGGCAGCAATTCGTCAGGTGATTGTGGACACACATCATTTCTTTTATTTTCTTTGGAGCTGTTCAAGTGTTCGACCTCCGCAGCCAGGGAGACGAGGACTTTGGGGGCTGATTACTGGCACCAAAGGCACATGTTCGACACATAGGGGGCCGTGGAAAAAAGAAGAAGGTGGGGGCCGCGCCGTCCGGATTGTCAGGCTGTTTTATTCAGCCCGAACTCCGAGTTCAAGTCAGCCGATTTCTCGTTAGAAGGCGGTTTCGTTCTGACCGATCAATAGCGAGGGACAAAAAAGCTCTCAGTCCAACCTCACATTGAGCCGACAGGGGAAGCTACGGGGGGGAGGGGGGGCTGGCTGGGAATAAGAACTGACTTAAGATTGCTCACAAAAGAAGAAAGAGAAGGGGGGGCGGGGGATCAATAGGGCAGTCCGTCAGAAAAGGTTTGTCACATTTCTGTGTACACCTTCGCAGAAAACTCGTTTCAGGAGAAGTCCCCCGTCTCTCCAGCTGTGAGACGGACCGTCTTCACCGCGGAGGGAGGAGGACGTGAAGCCAGCAACAGGAGATCCTCTCCTGGGCCTCAGGAGGAGTCACAGCAGGAGCAACACACTTCTGAGAGGCCGCACTCGCCCGGATGACAGAGGCTTTGATGGGCCAAGTGCTGATGATCAAGCCGACTCCTTTTTTTCTCTTTTACTCCCTCACTCCGTCTCCTTCAGTCTCCCACATCGGCCCAATCAGGCTAATGACGCTGGCACTTCCTCCATCCCTTCCTGCTCACTAAAGTGCCAATTGATTGGAGGGGGTGGGAAAGCTTTTAACAAGGGAGGGGTGGGAGAGAAATAATTAGCAGGAATGAGCTTTTCTGCAAACTCTTTCAGTTTGGCTTTTCCTTTTTCTGTTTATTTACTGAACCGGAGGACATTAGGGATTAACTCTCCAAGGGTATGTTAACTTCTCAATGTCAGTGTGTAAATCAATCTAAAGCCGTAAACTGAGGCCCGTTGGTCTCATGCCGATGTTTCACTCCTCTCGGGTCACATCCCGGCAATGACGCCTCAATGCAAGCGAAAAAAAGAACGGAGACGGGAGAGGACGAAACTCCGGAGAATGTACCATAAAGAGCCGCGGCTTCGCTTCCATCTTCCCACTCAAATTGAGACACAAACTGAACATCAGAGCATCCCGCGGAAATTCGAGCAGTGAACCTTGAAAGCTCAAGTTTTTTCACCACACAGAGATCATTAATGTGGCTGCCCAAATGACCAGTAAAGTGCTTTTTTTTTGTTCTGACAGTTTGTAACGTAATTAATTTGGACATATCTAGACTGGAAGAACTAGAGCAGCGGCACCGTCTAAATTCGTGCTGCCGCTAAAAATCACAAAGTCACCGCAGCCTCCAAACAACACCGAGGGCAAAGACACAGATCAGAGAGGACAGAGTGGACGCAGCGGGACTTCAGCGCGGTGATTAAAAAGGAGTCGAGGATGTCGAGCGTCCGAGATGTAAACTGAGCACCAAGCTCAGACCGCACGAAGGCGCTGAAGAGAACGAGCAGAAATCTACGACTCAACGTGATTTTGTGTTTTACTCACAAAGTGCACTTCTTAAGTTAATTCGGAGCACATGGGAGTCTCACAGTGTCGTACCTTTGAGCGGCCTCAAGCCTTTAAGATAGAAAATACGCCCACGGCCTTAAATGTGCTCCACCAATGAAAGGGAGCCAATTCAAGTGGGCGTTGGGAAGCAATCCTCTATTCATTTTTAACACATAAAGGAGGATTAAGTGAAAAGCCTCAAACAAATAGAGAGGGAAATTAGTATAGCTTAAATATGAGCGCTCTTCAGAAGCACTATTACTGTGTAGATGCACCAAGGTAATTATAGCGAGCACGTCTTCACAGTGACAGGCCATCCTATTGAGGTTAAATTTCCTTTTTATTTATTCCACACTGACGGGTCTACAAAGAAACAAAAAATATTCTATTTAATCACATTAATGATAGACTAGCTTTGTTGGCAAATTAAATGCAGAAACGTAAAGGTCCTGTCACTGCTGTCGGTGGCTGTGAATCAAATACGACCTCCAGTGGTTCCACAGCACAGAAGGAAACTAGCCTTGAAGCTAGTATTAATGAATGGATTAATGAAGTACAATTTAGGTAAATTCATACAAAAACACCCTAAAATGTCTGTTTTCCAGGCTGTGAAATGTGAAGGTTTCCTTCTTTTCTTTGTTCGACAAGATCGTGAACTGAATATTGGTTTTATGAAACTAGCAGTTTGACACCTGTCAGTGTCTACCTGTCCCTAAAATCTGCTTCCTTACCCCCCCACTGCTCGTGATGCTCAGCTCCTCCCATCATTCTCGGCCGATCTTTACCTGCTCCTCATTCCCCTAATCATCTCAGGCTGTAAAGGTCACTTGGGGGATGGATTGGATTTTTGTATTAGCATCCAGCCATCCTCCTCTGCCTGCTATGTTGCACGTCTGCAGACGGATATATAACGTGTCTGGATGTATAGGACCACAGAAGGGTCCTGTATGTTGGGTTTTTGGTAAGAAAAAATAAACTCATTTTAAAGATCATGATTTTGCAATCAAAAAAGATCATTAACTTTTAAATGATGGTACATTTTTGTGGATGGAAATAATCAACATTTGAGAGACTAGTTTAAATTTCATTCATTCACCTCATCCAGAACAAATAACAAATAATGTTGCTGACATAGTCATAATATTATATATTACATATAATATTATGTAAACACATTACACTATAACACTATTATTATGTGCATTTACTTGCTTAAGTACTTGAAGTAATTGTAGACCTGTCAATCGATCTGCTGCAGATGATTTTTAATGTGGATTTGCTACTTTTACAAGCTCAATGCAGGCATTAATCCCCAATGAAAAGAAATGTCCCAGGCCAATAGGCCAATATAAATGTTCTTTCTATAAGAATGAACCAAATCTGCACTTAAAATTAACTGCTCCCTTCCAGAAAAAAAGACATTTTTGCTCAATAATAAAACATTTTTCATAATCAATGTCAAACGTTTAATTATTCTCTGTGGTACTCCATATGCACTCGGCGCTGCCTTTGACCCTGCGTGTCACAGCCGCTGCTTACAGTTGGCTGATTAAAATGCGTTTGGACTCGTATGGATTTCCCCCCCACAGACTCTTTTACTGGCTTCTGCACAGCAAATCCTCGGGTTAACGTCGCTCTCTGCCCGACTCTTTAGTAGCTGGCAGAGCGGTGAGGTGACTTTTGACAGCACCTCATATTTACTCTGAAACTGAAGCCACTTCAGCAAAGCCAATCTATCGCTGAGTTTGTGTGTGTGTGTGTGCAACATCGTCCACGGGCATATTGTGAGAACGTGTCCATTAGCGCTGCTTTACAAAACACGAAGTCAGCGCAGCAGGGCTACTTCTATAGGAACCAGCGCTGGGGAAGTACAGTTACCATGGCAGGGAGAAACACTGCAGCTCACCAGGGACCTGCAGCCTGTTTCATAGCAGCGGCGTATGAATCCAATTTACTTTTGAGTAAACAATCCCAACTATTAATTTAATTCGTACAGAAGTGGAAAGGTCAGGCATAGAGGAGGTAGAAGGTTTTATTTCATCATCCTTTAAAATTAAGCACCAATTATACATCAAAAACACACACACACACACTCAGGCTCATATTATAATATCAGTTTTGAGGTTTTTTCAAAGCGCACACGCATGTAATATATTGGTCTGCAATAGCAAACTTGGTGTGACATTTTGCATCTTGCAATATGAGCATATCCTAAGAGGAGCTGACAAGAGCTCAAGGGCAGACGTATGGTAACTGCAGCACAGAGAGCACACAGCGGGAGGGGGGGGGGGGGGGGGGGGGCGCCCTTGGGACCTCCACAGCCTCCGTCCTGGGCTTTCCATCCCCTCCTCTGACCCCTGTTACTACCACAGAGCCTGGGTGGATCACAACAACACGTCCCTCTCGAATGCAGCCGCGATTGCAGCTTCGAAAACATGAATTCCTCGAGCTGGCTACAACTTGATTATCTTCTAATGAGTGCTTCATGGTCTGCATACTTAAAAACAAATACTACAGTCAGATTAAGCAGCAAAGTTGATACTGGGGCATTCAAAGTAGATCAGTGACAAAAAAGCGCTTAATCCTTGGCCTGATGCTGGAAAATCCCGTATAAAGTGGTTGAGCATATCCACACTATGTCCTCAATTACACCAGTCAAATGACACGAGTGCAGCTGAGGTGGGATCTGAAAATAATTCACAACAAGCCAGGCCTGACAATCTTCCAAACACACACTCCAGCAGAGTGGCAAAAGCACGCCTGTCTGCCAGGGCTGATTTTGGCGGCGAGCAGGGCGCTAAAGCTCCATTGACAAAGCCAGCGGAGAATCGGTGGAGCCTCGCCGGTGGAGCGCGACGCCGCTGAAGGGATGGCGCTCCGGTCGGCCGTTCTACCTGCAGAGCCGATCACCGAGCAAATCTCTGTCGCCTCCCTCCCCCCCGGGCTGCTGTGTGCACCTCTTCCATCCCATGGCCCTGGACCCTTCATCCTCTTCATCCTCTGTAACCCCCCCAAAACCAAACCCCACCCCAGCTATTGGTCGTCCTCCAACACACACACACACACCTCTGGAATCTATAAAAGATGCTCCTCCGCTGGCTTGAATCTGTGTTGCACACGGAGGACGCATCCAAGCTAAAGGGAAAAAAATATGACGATAAATTATTGATGCTTCTCCCACACAGCCATCGGCACGTGAGCGTTGTAATAATGAAACATTCAGTGGACATTGGAAGGGTTTTGCTGTACAGATGTACTCATTGAAACTTTTAAACAACTTATTGGTTTCAGATCAGTCAATCTTTACGTGTCCTATAAAGTGACAGTGTTAAAGCTCTGGATACCAGATCTTCATCAGTGTGGTATAGCGGAGGTGGGCCTCCTCTACTAACATTCATATCCTGTCTACATTTAATGGATTGTTACAAATGACAAAGAACATTTGAGAAGCTTGGGTGAGGAATGTCTGGTATTTTTGCTTGAAAAATGCCATTAACACATCGATACAGCTCTAAAAAGATAATACATATTTTATTACAGTACTCCGGTTAAGACTAATAATCAACTAAAAAGGAAAGAAATCTCCAGATTAAATGATAATAAATATTATTATTTCCAACGGAGACATGAAAAATGATTGTCTTTGAGGACGAGGCACTTAAATCCATTTTCAACAGCAGTTTGAGCCACTAAAAGCACCGCAGCGACAGCTCGAGCACCAGCAGCAACCAACGAGGCCAACATCGAACATCTGTCACAGCAGTACAAGGAATACCGTGTGCTACGAGACGCTATCGGAACGCAGAGCCCGAGAAGGAACATGTTAACATTTTACAGAAAGGCTTTCCATGTTCCCAAAACAAACCGCTCGCCAGCACAAAAAAAATAAATCCTCAACCGTCAACTAAAATGGATGTTTCTGCTTACTGTGTTCCCCTGAGGCAACTCAATTTAAAAAATGTGAGTGTTAGTGTTTATTTATTGATTTAATGTATTTTATGTCTATATAATTATCACAAACATTTGCATTCTTCCACAGTGTTTTATTATACATGCACCTGACCTGAATTAAACAGCACCTCTTTGCATTTTTTGAAATATATTATTGTGCTTTTAAGGCTGCAGGGAAAACGCATCAAAGGCCCAACTATATAATGATTGATCATTCAACGATTGTGCTACTTAATCAGAGCTTTTCCACGCTGAACTTTCATATTTTCCTGCTGTATTCCCATTGTTGGATTAGCTGTGATCACATGGTACATCTTAAACAAAAGTACTGTTCTATTTCGTCAAACAAATTGCATTCAAGCAAAATGTAATGATCCGCAGTAAGTATTAATGAATATGATGCGTTTGTATTGATGTCCATGCGGGACTATAGTACTTGATATTATCATGCGACTTTGAACAGAGTCTGCCTCTGACCTTTTGAATCAACAACTCATCCAAACTTTCATTGGAGTTAATCCAGTGAATATGTCCCGCGCATCAAAACCGGCTTGTTTGTGCTTGGACTCTGTGACAGAAATGCTCAGTGGAACAGGTCAGACACAGTGTTGCTTCACCTAAACCACCCCGTCACTTTGTGACTACAGGCTATCCACCCCCTCACCCGTCCAGCCTGCTCTCCGGTGTTCCGATCTGTCACGGAGTTACGGTGTAGTCTACAGACACTCACTCTCACCCACATCCTGTCTGCACCTGCAGGCCAGAAAGAAAAAAAAACTATTGGCTCTAATCTTGTATCTCTCAGCTGTTGCCACGGTGAGTAGGTTTCCAGCGCCAACCAGCAGCTTTATCTCTGACCTGCAGAGAGAAACCTGGGAGACCCTATCTCATGTGCACACAAACATGTCGCACACCTGCACTCAAATCATATGCAAAAGTACACCACTCCCGCACTGCGTCTCCAGACATCACACGCACACACACACACACACACACAAATTCATAGTGTCAGGTTCATGTGTGCTGTTTCTTTCTGGCACAAGCATGTGTAGCTGTGAAAATGTGTAAACACACAGGTATACACTATTATCTTTAAATACATCCAAACAAAGGTGTTGAACGGTGTCAGACCTGCACAATCTCTCTCACACACACACACACACACACAGAGATACACACGCTCAGCAAGCAGAAATTGTGAAGATGACAAGTAGTTCAAGCTATCTTCATGACTGAGATAGGACCAGAATATTCTTTATCACTTGACGGCGCACAGCTTAATTTTAGGGACAGTTTTTTTATAGTCTAGCCTGAAACATTTATCAGAAGACTCCGCCGCTGTCATGCACTTAGCTCCACTGA
This sequence comes from Pungitius pungitius, assembly GCF_949316345.1. NCBI lineage: Eukaryota > Metazoa > Chordata > Actinopteri > Perciformes > Gasterosteidae > Pungitius > Pungitius pungitius. The sequence continues at coordinate 17,978,276 of NC_084901.1, forward strand.
AATGAGGAAGACTTCACAAAAAATACAGAGAGAACTTACTAAACATGTCCGGTTTTTAAATATTTTATTAATTAAAATTCAGCTTGATGCAAGAAAAATAAATGGCTTTTAACGTCAAACGCGATAAACACGACGGCGCCTTAAAGTGCCGAAATGGAAATGAGGAATAAAACTTTTGCCAATGAAAATGCAGCTCAGTAGAGCTGAGCAAATTTGCATTTAATCAATGAGAAAAAAGGTTTTAATGCAAAGTTAGTTGCAGAGATATTGTGTCCGCGAACTCACACACACACACACACACACACACACACATACACACACACTCATCACTCCAAAGACATTTCATTGAGCGATCCATCTTAATCAGCTGGCCCATCAGAGACAATATATCCTCCCCTCCATCTCTCTCTCCTTCTCCGGACAGAGTGATTGAGGGGTGTAAAGAGGAGGATGTTTCTGCCCGACGCCCCCCCCCCCCCCCTTAATAACCCCACCCCCTCCTTCTCCTCACCAGGACAGCTCTTAAGTGCTTGTGGGTTTTTATGTTTGTAGTGTTTTATGGGAGTGGGCAGTAGCCAGGGGCTGTAAAAGTGTGGAAGTGTGTGTGGGGGGGGGGAGGAGAATAGGAGGAGGAGAAGAAGGGGGAGGAGTGGAGAGTTACTGTAAATCCGATCTTTATTGAGAGCGACACAAACGACAAACAGCGGCCCGCCCAGCCTCCCTGGAACGTCCTCTTTACCTGGTCAATCAGTGTTGACTCAAGGAAGGAAGGAAGGAAGGAAGGAAGGAAAGAAGGAAAGAAGGAAGCAAGGGTGTAGCAGCACAGCCTGTTCATCCCCAGATCTCCGCCGTCATCTACGTAGGCGTAGATGTGGAGACACGCCTACCAGTCTGCCAGTAGGGCGTATGATTGGCCCCAGTTGGACCCAAATTGAATGTTTGCTGCGTTTTGAGCTGAACGATTCTTCGCGGTCTCCCATAGCAGCGAAACAAAAAAAAACCACAACACTCCGCTCCACATGTCAAAAACCACAGCCGCTCATTTGCCCGCTTCTGCTTTGCTGTGAGATGTGCAACAAGAGAATAAGCTTTCAAGCAATTTTGCAAATTGACGCTGCTAACTTTCTCTTTTCTAATCGTTCACTTTTCCCTTGATGTCTGTTTGCTTCTCTCTCTTGTTCAAATGCCATTTTTTTTTGTAAGAGTGACTTACATCGCTGAAAGCCTCTTAGTCACTCAGTTAGTCACCAACTAGAAAAGGTCACCGCCTTAGTCGACACAATGACTACGGAGACAGTCAGCTGGGCAGCGGGTCAGTCACACAGAAAAGGATGAACGGACTCTGCTGACCGGAAAAAACAACCTTTGCGGGGGACCCTGTACCTGCTTGTTGCCATGGCAATGCAGATTTATATACACCAGCCTGTGTCCTCTCCGTGCCTCTCTTTTATCTTACTCCTTTCACTCCTCCAGACTCTCCCCTCGCTTTTTGTGAGTCCCCGTCCCGCTCCGTCATGTTTCATCTGCCGCTGTTGTGTTTTTTCAGTCTCCCTCCCTCCCTCCCTCCCTCCCTCCTTCCTTCCTTCCTTCACCTTGCCTCGTCCTCTCTGCTAAACGACACTTTACTAGCCAATTCCTCTAGTTAATTCCGTGCTACTTTGCACCGCGCGACTCTGTGAAAAGCTCTTGTAAAACACACATTGGAACACAACGTCGGCACCACGGACACACAAGAGACAAATTACAACACTCAGTGTGTGCACACATAATTACGTAAACATTCACGGGCAGATGCTTGAATGCTCGCGAAAAAACTCAAACACAAACAGGGATGCCACACATGAGAGTGAAACATCCCCATATGCAGCGGATGCTGGCACAGCGTACACCTGCTGACATCAGCTGCCATTAAAGATCCGTCATTATCTGCTAAAGCCTAATCATCAAGCACCATTTAGGCACGCTGGCCGGCCTCAATCTCCACCAATGCACCATCTGTGCCAACACGCCACTTCAATTTCCCCCAATCGCACAAACAGCCATGTGGGAAAAGGTCTTCATTGAATGAGCTGGGATTCGGCTCCATCTAGTGGTCACTGGAAAAGGCTCTCGTCCCACTGGTTGGTACTGGAAAACCACTGGAAGTGTCTTACGTGACCAATGCATCTTGTAAATAAATCCGAACACATCAAACTGAGTTGGGTCAGACTACTACCTTACATCTAGTGATATTATACCCTTTACTAGAGAAGGTACTGGCTGTTTATTGTGATTCAATGTAATTAATTATAAAACTGGGCAATGTACAAAGCTTAGTACATATCATCAGTACATATCAATATTTCCATTATGAGTGACCTTGCTAGAATAACAGGCTGTTATTCTGCAGCAGATCATTTCAAAGGTCTTGTACTGATGTACTGAACTTTGTAGTTTATTTCATGTCTTCACATCAGCAGAGACAACTAATGAGAATTGTAAACAGCTCCTGAGGTGTTACCAAAAAAACCCACTGTTGATTGTAATAACCAGCAGCTGATTTCAAAGTTCCTTTAAAAGTCACTCATGGTTACGCCTGGTTATTCCACACAGATTCTTCTCAAAGCAGTGTATCCCTGATCTGTTAAGTACTGAGACTTCACATAAAAGCCACCTCTGCTTGCAGCAAACTTTTCCTACTTCTGAAGTTTCTGGGGAGCAACCCTTCTGATTCTAAACCCTTGCAGTGTTCTTAAGATACTTACTCACTACTTCAAAGAAAGCTGCACCATGCAAACCTGTTGGTAAACACATGAAAGCCTGTAGCTCTCCCTCCCACACAGATGAAACATCCAAACCATAATGAGCATGAACCACCCTCACACTTCTTCTGTGCTAAATTTATTTACAACACATTGCCATTGATGCAGGAGAAGCAGCACGGGCGCTGTGTTCATCCACTATTTTAACCCGTAATCCGTTACCATATTTCCCCGCTGGTTGACGGTCTTCTTCACAATTTTCTTGTGTGTTTCTATTTTTTCCCCCCTGCTGAATACACTCCTCTCGTTACAAAATGGGGGAAATGATTTACCTTGTTTTTCATTTGACTCGACCATGTGTGAAAATAGCTTGGTGACCACGCTACGTGACTGATCTAACCACTTATCACCCGACTCATTCACAGCCGCACACGTACCTGCATTGACAATAGCATCCACCTCCAACTTGGTGATGTCACCACTGTAGAGGGAGATCTTCTGGTCCAACTTTTCATTCCTCTGGTAGATGGTAGGTTGTTCAGAGCCGCCTGGCGAGGAGACACACACATCCAGTCTCAGGATCGGTTGTGTTTACCTTGTCGACTTGACTATGGAATATGTCTCGGTGGTTTGCTATTACACCATACACTCACCGGCCACTTTATTAGGTACACCTGTCCAACTGCTCGTTAACACTTAATTTCTAAGCAGCCAATCACATGGCGGCAACTCAGTGCATTTAGGCATGTAGACATTGTCAAGACAATCTCCTGCAGTTCAAACCGAGCATCAGTATGGGGAAGAAAGGTGATGAGAGTGACTTTGAACGTGGCATGATTGTTGGTGCCAGAAGGGCTGGTCTGAGTATTTCAGAAACTGCTAATCTACTGGGATTTTCACGCACAACCATCTCTAGGGTTTACAGAGAATGGTCCGAAAAAGAAAAAACATCCAGTGAGCGGCAGTTCTGTGGGCGGAAATGCCTTGTTGATGCCAGAGGTCAGAGGAGAATGGCCAGACTGGTTCGAGCTGATAGAAGGGCAACAATGACTCAAATAACCACCCGTTACAACCAAGGTGGGCATAAGAGCATCTCTGAACGCACAGTACGTCGAACTTTGAGGCAGATGGGCTACAGCAGCAGAAGACCACACCGGGTGCCACTCCTTTCAGCTAAGAACAGGAAACTGAGGCTACAATTTGCACAAGCTCATCGAAATTGGACAATAGAAGATTGGAAAAACGTTGCCTGGTCTGATGAGTCTCGATTTCTGCTGCGACATTCGGATGGTAGGGTCAGAATTTGGCGTCTACAACATGAAAGCATGGATCCATCCTGCCTTGTATCAACGGTTCAGGCTGGTGGTGGTGGTGTCATGGTGTGGGGAATATTTTCTTGGCACTCTTTGGGCCTCTTGGTACCAATTGAGCATCGTTGCAACGCCACAGCCTACCTTAGTATTGTTGCTGACCATGTCCATCCCTTTATGACCACAATGTACCCAACTTCTGATGGCTACTTTCAGCAGGATAAAGCGCCATGTCATAAAGCTGGAATCATCTCAGACTGGTTTCTTGAACATGACAATGAGTTCGCTGTACTCAAATGGCCTCCACAATCACCAGATCTCAATCCAATAGAGCATCTTTGGGATGTGGTGGAACGGGAGATTCGCATCATGGATGTGCAGCCGACAAATCTGCGGCAACTGTGTGATGCCATCATGTCAATATGGACCAAACTCCCTGAGGAATGCTTCCAGCACCTTGTTGAATCTATGCCACGAAGAATTGAGGCAGTTCTGAAGGCAAAAGGGGGTCCAACCCGTTACTAGCATGGGGTACCTAATAAAGTGGCCGGTGAGTGTATATACACCATACCAATTGTTATAACATTTAAACCAAACACTTCTTATGGTTATAAGAGGACAAGTTAGATGGTAGTATGGCCAAATTGACCACTGAAGTTTGAACTGCGGGGACGGATTGCTGCTTTAGGCGATTCTATTCTGAGTTAATTCAGAGCTCATGAGCGAGTGGGGTCGAGGGCCGAAACGGGTGAGCAGGAGGGTGGGGACGGTCCGCTGACTTGCACTGAAGGGACCGGGGTTATCGCGGGGCAGGAGGGAGCTGCCAGATGTGGGAGACTTGGACAGGGGAACGAGTCCGAGGGCATGTGGTGGTGGACGAGGCTATTGAAAAAGGCCCGATGCGTACTGTAACTTGACCCAAACGATATGAAGCAATGGCAGCGGGAAGTGAGACGCGGGGGAGCGACAGAATGCCAATAGATGGGTTTGAGGAAGTGGGAATGTGGCTGCAGGAAAATGCAGAATGAGACAATTAAAGACACAAGTAGCCACGCGGCAAGTTTCAGTTTCTTTACTCCTTCAATCTATATCGATGATTCTGAATGCAGGAACTTGTTAGTTAAAAGTATATAATTAGTTTATCTTTTGATTCCAGTATGAAATGCAAAATGAACTTGATAGAATTGGCAACCTGTTAAAGTGTACAAAGCCCACTGCTATCAATGCATTTCTTTGGCAAATATAGGGACAACATAGGTTGGAAGGAGAGGGACATTTGGAAACACTTTACTTGGAAGAAATTACAATATTTGTATGATAATATGTGATAAACTTATGATGATTTAACAGTACATTTTATGTAAGTATGTTTATTTTTTACTTGTGTGTGTAATTGTTTCTTTTTGTACACACCCCATTAAAAAATCAATATTCTACATTTTGCATGTGAGTTGCTTCCTTTTTTAATAAACCTCATAACTTTGGCTAAACATTCTGTACTGCTGGTCAAAGTATTTCTGTGTTGCTGCATCCCTTTGGTAAAGTGTCAGCAGCGCTACCACCCAACCGGGAATGAACTTGACAGTGACTTTGACTGATGGTGGGCATCTGACCTGCAGTGGGAGTCCACAGCGAGACGTCTTTCAGTGGCACAAAGTCAGACGTCCTGTAGTGCTGACGCCTGTCAATCACAGACAGAGACAGCAAGGACTCTGAAAGAGACGATAGAGAAAGAGGACAGAAAGTAAATATGTTAGCCAGGTGAAAAACAAAAAACACAATTTGCATGTTTATTCATGCTGAGGAACAGAGAAACATGGTACTTTTTTTATTCACAGCAGGATAAAGAAACACAAAATAGCTCTGGCATTCTATCTCTGAAAAGTTTAATTTCTATGTAACTTTACAATGTGTTATGTTCAATGAAATTATAGTAGGGTACTAAATGGTTTTTGTGCAGCTTTATCATAAAGGTATTCTATACATGATATACATGCACAATATACAGTGCATGTAGGATTTCTGAGGTCATTTTACTTTTTCAGGTCACATATGTTTGAACTTGATGCTTTGCTGAGATACTTGTTAAGCATCATACACTTTAAGAGCAAACAAGGTCACCAATGTAGGGTAAGTTGGCCAACCAGTGATCAACAGTTGACCAGGTGTGTTGTGTTTTGTTTGTGACTTGAGAACACTGTAAAGTCCCATTCAAATCCTCCCGGATGAACCGTCTTACCCTTGATTTCCTTCCAGTCTCCGTCAGCGGAGTTCAGGTCAACCTTGCGGGCCGTCGCGGTAACTTTTCCGGCGTGAAGAGACCGGACGACCGCGACCGCGCTCGCTCCGAGGACGGCGGCGGCCCCGAAGGCTACCCTGCCCGGCCACCCTCTCGTCCCCCGGGAGACGGCGGGGGGACAACCGCCACCGGGTCTGGACCGCTCCGCTCGGAGGGCGGGCTCAACGTTCCCGCGGACAGGACCTGCCGCTGGCTGCGCTCCCAGCCCGAGGCGTCCAGGAGTTGAAACGTGTTTGAACCGGGCGCAGAGGTCCGCACGGACCCGAGGCAGCGGGCCCAGCGGGCCCAGCGGGGCTCTGACGTGGTAGAAGAGAGACGATACGTGTAGCGCCATGTCGGATGTAAAGGGGGGGGGTGGGGGTTGCGTTTCCGTGTTTACTACAGCCTCTGCGGGGGTCGGTGTCAGTAAAAGGCTTCGGTCGGGGTTCTGCTACGAGCACACGCGTCAATAGTGAACGTTTGTCGGCTCACATGGCATTTTTGTTTTGTCACGTTCACACGCGGAATGTACCATTTACGAGGGGTACCCGGAAGCAATGCACGTGTGCCAATGAATGGGTACACGTGGAAATGCGCATTAGTGAGCAGTCTAGTGTCAATAATCACCGTTTAATATGCTTTTCAGTGAAATGGATGGGCTCCAATTTGACCAGCGTTTCTTTATTTTAAATCAGACACCGAGTGTAAACCCGGACTCTGACAACATGGGAAAGACCACAAGCCGAAGTCTACTTCATGGCTGCTGGAAATATTGGAACTATAATAGGGGCTCTAATGTAGTTTGTTAAAACCCTCTCTGAGTAAAACAAACATTGAAACACCATGCAACAGCAAGTTATATGAGTATTATTACTCCCCTTCAAAGGACTAGTGTGCCAATCATTTGTGGTCTATATGTTCTTTACTTTGCATTTTATGCCTCAACTCCAACCACTTATTGCTGATTTTGCAACACACAAAATCATCATTCCATAGTATGTGTTTATTATGTGTTTATGGAATTTTCAGGTGGAGAAAGATAAATTAACTGTGTGTGGGTGGGTGTGAGTTTTTCTGTGTGTGGTTTACACCACCTGTCACTCAAAAGCCCTTTTCACATTTCCGCCTGACGGAAACTGACAAAAAAAGGAACAAGCCTTTTGACAGAAGTGACACAAGAGTGCCAGCACAGCTACACAGAACACAGCTCGAGAGAGAGAGAGGAGAAACTGCTGCACATTCTCATAGAAAACCATTGTAACTTCTTCGGAGACCCGACAGAGGCACAGCGGTCCACCAAGCTTCCATCTCACCAACCCTGACGGTATGGTATTGCCTTTAAACGTTTGTGTGTGTTTGTGTGTGATAGGATGGAACAGAGAGCAAAGCCAGGGGGAGAGAGATAGCGTTGAGGCAATTTGTTATGTGTGACACTTCTAAACTTGAAGATGTTTACTGAGTCACACTTCACAAAAAATAGATTGTAAGAAGTGAACTGATCACAGATCAGCACTGAGATTCAGCAAGTTTGGGCCTCCCACACAGGTACGGTGGGCTGCAAGGCATTCATTTGTTATCCCATTGTCTGTGATACAAGTCTTAGAGGCACACTGACACACGCTTGCTTGAACTCTGCCTCACATTTTCACACACATGCGGGCCTCTCGGCATTGGACGAGCATCTTCTTTGGGGCGGGTCAGAAAGCGGAAGTGTGTTTCACTGACGATAGTTCAAGTTAGAAACAGGAAGTGCTCATCAAACTGGACATATTACCAGAATCATCTCACCCATTTAAAGTGTGTGTGTCTCTGTGTTTCCATCTTACTCAGTATCATGTGATATTGAACCACGAGTTGAAGTTTTGTTGTTTTCTCACAGTAGATTGGCTGAACTAACTCATCGTCTCTTTGTCCCATTTAGTATCTGAAGTATTCTGTAAAACTCATAGCATGTTTTTTAGTTCATTCACCCATTTTGAGAGTGTAATACAGTTGCAGCACATATAACTTTTCTGTTATTTTCACTGCAGTTTTAATTATTAATCATAAAGGCTTGTTAATGCAGAACACATTAATATGTATTTCTGTCTATAATCTAGTCTTTCTTATTTTAGGCATGGATGTTATACCGAAATGTGATGGTCTCATTTTAGAGTTAGTAATGTTTTCCTCAGGAATTATTATAGCAGGCTATTCAAGTGTATCATTTTGAAATTGTGACTTATACATTCCTAACATATGACACAATTAGTCTATCCTGATCCATATATAATGGCAATAAACGTTTCCTGATTCCTGATATTAACGACCACTGTCACACGTAATACATCATTTAAAGAGCATTTGTTAAGCAGCAATTTCACAATGTTACTAATTGTATTTCTTTGTGTTTATTCCATGTTTGTCTGCTACTTTCTTTTCCCTCCTGTCAGACATTCTTCAATAAGCATGGCGTCGTGGGACCTTTCAGTCACAGTGGATGACCTGGGGTCTGACGCGCCGGCTGTCACTCTCAGCGTGGCCTCTGACCTACACGTCGGAGGGGTCATCCTGAAGCTGGTGGAGAAGACACGTGAGTCACTGTCTGTTTTTGTCTGAGTCTCTCTCAGTCTCAGTACACAGACTAAATATACTTCCACAACTTGTTTGGACATGTGATTTTTCAGAAACAGTGTATTGGTAACACTTTAACATGACTTTTTGACTCAATAAATAAACTAAATAATTATTACAACAAATAAGTATATAACACTGTTGGCACTGCCAGTTAATCCTACTAAATCTTAAAGCTATTCTTTTGAATATTGGCCTTGAAGGGTTTTGGACACAATCTGACATAAACTGAGATTATATCAGATCCCTCACCCTCCCAACAGCAGCGGTAAACTATGGACAATTATTTAAATCGGTTGGTTTACTTTCCATTATAATTTCCACTGGTTCAGAGACCACATTGGACTTGTTGATGTTAAAAGATATTATCAAAAAGAAGAAAAAGAAAACCAAAGATCATCCCACAAACATTTGAACTCAAGAGAGATTGTGGTCTAATGTGTGTGTCTCTTTAGAGATAAAACGTGACTGGTCTGACCATGCAATATGGTGGGAGCAGAAGCAGCAGTGGCTGCTACGAACTGCCTGGACTCTGGAGAAATATGGCATCCACGCAGACGCCCGGCTGCTGTTTATGCCCCAACATAAGCCCCTAAAACTGGGTCTGCCCAACGGGACTACACTGAGGCTCCGAGCCTGCTTCTCAAGGCCCGTCTTCCAGACAGTGATGGGTATCTGCCGAATGCTGAGTGAGATACTGACTCTTTACCATATCTTTCTCTTTTCCTTAAGTCTTCCTGATTTCATTTATTTATTTTACATTACTATATAGCCTAGTTTTTCTCTTTCCTAAATGATCCCTACTCGTTTTCTTATGTTGACTTTCTTTTTTTTCCCCCCCTCCTTGCCTTACATTTCTTGTGTTTTCATTTTTTTCCCCTATTTCTTAGTATTATTAAACTTGATCATGTAAACGATTTAAAACGGCAGAGCTACGATAATGAGAAAATTGCAAATAGCTCAAAGTATTCAATGAGCACATTTGGACCAAATCCACCTTTAAATAGAATGATGTATGCATCAGATTGGCTGCAAACAATGACCCTGACGTGATTTGAACACGCAACCTTCTGATCTGGAGTCAGACGCGCTACCGTTGCGCCACAGAGTCTGATACACCATCCAACCAAACGATTTAAAACGGCAGAGCTACGATAATGAGAAAATTGCAAATAGCTCAAGGTATTAAATGAGCACATTTGGACCAAATCCACCTTTAAATAGAATGATGTATGCATCAGATTGGCTGCAAACAATGACCCTGACGTGATTTTAACACGCAACCTTCTGATCTGGAGTCAGACGCGCTACCGTTGCGCCACAGAGTCTGTTACATGATTCAATCAAACGAGTGAAAAGGGCAGGGCGAACTATAATTGATTTTAGAAAATTGCATATTGCTTGGGGTATCAAATGGCTCAATTTTGGACTAACATCCACCTCATCTTTTCTGACAGACAGCCAAGCTTGAAAGTAAACTATGACCCTGACGTGATTTGAACACGCAACCTTCTGATCTGGAGTCAGACGCGCTACCGTTGCGCCACAGAGTCTGATACACCATCCAACCAAACGATTTAAAACGGCAGAGCTACGATAATGAGAAAATTGCAAATAGCTCAAGGTATTAAATGAGCACATTTGGACCAAATCCACCTTTAAATAGAATGATGTATGCATCAGATTGGCTGCAAACAATGACCCTGACGTGATTTGAACACGCAACCTTCTGATCTGGAGTCAGACGCGCTACCGTTGCGCCACAGAGTCTGTTACATGATTCAATCAAACGAGTGAAAAGGGCAGGGCGAACTATAATTGATTTTAGAAAATTGCATATTGCTTGGGGTATCAAATGGCTCAATTTTGGACTAACATCCACCTCATCTTTTCTGACAGACAGCCAAGCTTGAAAGTAAACTATGACCCTGACGTGATTTGAACACGCAACCTTCTGATCTGGAGTCAGACGCGCTACCGTTGCGCCACAGAGTCTGTTACATGATTCAACCAAACAATTTAAAATGGCAGAGCTACGATAATGAGAAAATTGCAAATAGCTCAAGGTATTCAATGAGCACATTTGGACCAAATCCACCTTTAAATAGAATGATGTATGCATCAGATTGGCTGCAAACAATGACCCTGACGTGATTTGAACACGCAACCTTCTGATCTGGAGTCAGACGCGCTACCGTTGCGCCACAGAGTCTGTTACATGATTCAACCAAACGAGTGAAAAGGGCAGGGCGAACATCAATTGATTTTAGAAAATTGCATATTGCTTGGGGTATCAAATGGCTCAATTTTAAAATAACATCCTCCTCATCTGTTCTGACAGACAGCTAAGTTTGAAAGTAAACTATGACACTGACGTGATTTGAACACGCAACCTTCTGATCTGGAGTCAGACGCGCTACCGTTGCGCCACAGAGTCTGATACACCATCCAAACAAACGATTTAAAACGGCAGAGCTACGATAATGAGAAAATTGCAAATAGCTCAAGGTATTCAATGAGCACATTTGGACCCAATCCACCTTTAAATAGAATGATGTATGCATCAGATTGGCTGCAAACAATGACCCTGACGTGATTTGAACACGCAACCTTCTGATCTGGAGTCAGACGCGCTACCGTTGCGCCACAGAGTCTGTTACATGATTCAATCAAACGAGTAAAAAGGGCAGGGCGAACTATAATTGATTTTAGAAAATTGCATATTGCTTGGGTTATCAAATGGCTCAATTTTGGACTAACATCCACCTCATCTTTTCTGACAGACAGCCAAGCTTGAAAGTAAACTATGACCCTGACGTGATTTGAACACGCAACCTTCTGATCTGGAGTCAGACGCGCTACCGTTGCGCCACAGAGTCTGATACACCATCCAACCAAACGATTTAAAACGGCAGAGCTACGATAATGAGAAAATTGCAAATAGCTCAAGGTATTCAATGAGCACATTTGGACCAAATCCACCTTTAAATAGAATGATGTATGCATCAGATTGGCTGCAAACAATGACCCTGACGTGATTTGAACACGCAACCTTCTGATCTGGAGTCAGACGCGCTACCGTTGCGCCACAGAGTCTGTTACATGATTCAACCAAACGAGTGAAAAGGGCAGGGCGAACAGCAATTGATTTTAGAAAATTGCATATTACTTGGGGTATCAAATGGCTCAATTTTAAAATAACATCCTCCTCATCTGTTCTGACAGACAGCTAAGTTTGAAAGTAAACTATGACCCTGACGTGATTTGAACACGCAACCTTCTGATCTGGAGTCAGACGCGCTACCGTTGCGCCACAGAGTCTGATACACCATCCAACCAAACGATTTAAAACGGCAGAGCTACGATAATGAGAAAATTGCAAATAGCTCAAGGTATTAAATGAGCACATTTGGACCAAATCCACCTTTAAATAGAATGATGTATGCATCAGATTGGCTGCAAACAATGACCCTGACGTGATTTGAACACGCAACCTTCTGATCTGGAGTCAGACGCGCTACCGTTGCGCCACAGAGTCTGATACACCATCCAACCAAACGATTTAAAACGGCAGAGCTACGATAATGAGAAAATTGCAAATAGCTCAAGGTATTAAATGAGCACATTTGGACCAAATCCACCTTTAAATAGAATGATGTATGCATCAGATTGGCTGCAAACAATGACCCTGACGTGATTTGAACACGCAACCTTCTGATCTGGAGTCAGACGCGCTACCGTTGCGCCACAGAGTCTGATACACCATCCAACCAAACGATTTAAAACGGCAGAGCTACGATAATGAGAAAATTGCAAATAGCTCAAGGTATTAAATGAGCACATTTGGACCAAATCCACCTTTAAATAGAATCATGTATGCATCAGATTGGCTGCAAACAATGACCCTGACGTGATTTGAACACGCAACCTTCTGATCTGGAGTCAGACGCGCTACCGTTGCGCCACAGAGTCTGTTACATGATTCAATCAAACGAGTGAAAAGGGCAGGGCGAACTATAATTGATTTTAGAAAATTGCATATTGCTTGGGTTATCAAATGGCTCAATTTTGGACTAACATCCACCTCATCTTTTCTGACAGACAGCCAAGCTTGAAAGTAAACTATGACCCTGACGTGATTTGAACACGCAACCTTCTGATCTGGAGTCAGACGCGCTACCGTTGCGCCACAGAGTCTGTTACATGATTCAACCAAACGAGTGAAAAGGGCAGGGCGAACTGTGATTGATTTTAGAAAATTGCATATTGCTTGGGGTATCAAATGGCTCAATTTTGGACTAACATCCACCTCATCTTTTCTGACGGACAGCCAAGCTTGAAAGTAAACTATGACCCTGACGTGATTTGAACACGCAACCTTCTGATCTGGAGTCAGACGCGCTACCGTTGCGCCACAGAGTCTGTTACATGATTCAACCAAACGAGTGAAAAGGGCAGGGCGAACAGCAATTCATTTTAGAAAATTGCATATTGCTTGGGGTATCAAATGGCTCAATTTTAAAATAACATCCTCCTCATCTGTTCTGACAGACAGCTAAGTTTGAAAGTAAACTATGACCCTGACGTGATTTGAACACGCAACCTTCTGATCTGGAGTCAGACGCGCTACCGTTGTGCCACAGAGTCTGATACACCATCCAACCAAACGATTTAAAACGGCAGAGCTACGATAATGAGAAAATTGCAAATAGCTCAAGGTATTCAATGAGCACATTTGGACCAAATCCACCTTTAAATAGAATGATGTATGCATCAGATTGGCTGCAAACAATGACCCTGACGTGATTTGAACACGCAACCTTCTGATATGGAGTCAGACGCACTACCGTTGCGCCACAGAGTCTGTTACATGATTGAACCAAACGAGTGAAAAGCGCAGGGCGAACAGCAATTCATTTTAGAAAATTGCATATTGCTTGGGGTATCAAATGGCTCAATTTTAAAATAACATCCTGCTCATCTTTTCTGACGGACAGCCAAGCTTGAAAGTAAACTATGACCCTGACGTGATTTGAACACGCAACCTTCTGATCTGGAGTCAGACGCGCTACCGTTGCGCCACAGAGTCTGATACACCATCCAACCAAACGATTTAAAACGGCAGAGCTACGATAATGAGAAAATTGCAAATAGCTCAAGGTATTAAATGAGCACATTTGGACCAAATCCACCTTTAAATAGAATCATGTATGCATCAGATTGGCTGCAAACAATGACCCTGACGTGATTTGAACACGCAACCTTCTGATCTGGAGTCAGACGCGCTACCGTTGCGCCACAGAGTCTGTTACATGATTCAATCAAACGAGTGAAAAGGGCAGGGCGAACTATAATTGATTTTAGAAAATTATATATTGCTTGGGTTATCAAATGGCTCAATTTTGGACTAACATCCACCTCATCTTTTCTGACAGACAGCCAAGCTTGAAAGTAAACTATGACCCTGACGTGATTTGAACACGCAACCTTCTGATCTGGAGTCAGACGCGCTACCGTTGCGCCACAGAGTCTGTTACATGATTCAACCAAACGAGTGAAAAGGGCAGGGCGAACTGTGATTGATTTTAGAAAATTGCATATTGCTTGGGGTATCAAATGGCTCAATTTTGGACTAACATCCACCTCATCTTTTCTGACGGACAGCCAAGCTTGAAAGTAAACTATGACCCTGACGTGATTTGAACACGCAACCTTCTGATCTGGAGTCAGACGCACTACCGTTGCGCCACAGAGTCTGATACACCATCCAACCAAACGATTTAAAACGGCAGAGCTACGATAATGAGAAAATTGCAAATAGCTCAAGGTATTCAATGAGCACATTTGGACCAAATCCACCTTTAAATAGAATGATGTATGCATCAGATTGGCTGCAAACAATGACCCTGACGTGATTTGAACACGCAACCTTCTGATCTGGAGTCAGACGCGCTAGCGTTGCGCCACAGAGTCTGTTACATGATTCAATCAAACGAGTGAAAAGGGCAGGGCGAACTATAATTGATTTTAGAAAATTGCATATTGCTTGGGTTATCAAATGTTTCAATTTTGGACTAACATCCACCTCATCTTTTCTGACGGACAGCTTAAGCTTAAAAGTAAACAATGACCCTGACGTGATTTGAACACGCAACCTTCTGATCTGGAGTCAGACGCGCTACCGTTGCGCCACAGAGTCTGTTGCATGATTCAACCAAACGAGTGAAAAGGGCAGGGCGAACTGTGATTGATTTTAGAAAATTGCATATTGCTTGGGGTATCAAATGGCTCAATTTTGGACTAACATCCACCTCATCTTTTCTGACGGACAGCCAAGCTTGAAAGTAAACTATGACCCTGACGTGATTTGAACACGCAACCTTCTGATCTCGAGTCAGACGCGCTACCGTTGCGCCACAGAGTCTGTTACATGATTCAACCAAACGAGTGAAAAGGGCAGGGCGAACAGCAATTCATTTTAGAAAATTGCATATTGCTTGGGGTATCAAATGGCTCAATTTTAAAATAACATCCTCCTCATCTGTTCTGACAGACAGCTAAGTTTGAAAGTAAACTATGACCCTGACGTGATTTGAACACGCAACCTTCTGATCTGAAGTCAGACGCGCTACCGTTGCGCCACAGAGTCTGATACACCATCCAACCAAACGATTTAAAACGGCAGAGCTACGATAATGAGAAAATTGCAAATAGCTCAAGGTATTAAATGAGCACATTTGGACCAAATCCACCTTTAAAAAGAATCATGTATGCATCAGATTGGCTGCAAACAATGACCCTGACGTGATTTGAACACGCAACCTTCTGATCTGGAGTCAGACGCGCTACCGTTGCGCCACAGAGTCTGTTACATGATTCAATCAAACGAGTGAAAAGGGCAGGGCGAACTATAATTGATTTTAGAAAATTGCATATTGCTTGGGTTATCAAATGGCTCAATTTTGGACTAACATCCACCTCATCTTTTCTGACAGACAGCCAAGCTTGAAAGTAAACTATGACCCTGACGTGATTTGAACACGCAACCTTCTGATCTGGAGTCAGACGCGCTACCATTGCGCCACAGAGTCTGTTACATGATTCAACCAAACGAGTGAAAAGGGCAGGGCGAACAGCAATTGATTTTAGAAAATTGCATATTACTTGGGGTATCAAATGGCTCAATTTTAAAATAACATCCTCCTCATCTGTTCTGACAGACAGCTAAGTTTGAAAGTAAACTATGACCCTGACGTGATTTGAACACGCAACCTTCTGATCTGGAGTCAGACGCGCTACCGTTGCGCCACAGAGTCTGATACACCATCCAACCAAACGATTTAAAACGGCAGAGCTACGATAATGAGAAAATTGCAAATAGCTCAAGGTATTAAATGAGCACATTTGGACCAAATCCACCTTTAAATAGAATGATGTATGCATCAGATTGGCTGCAAACAATGACCCTGACGTGATTTGAACACGCAACCTTCAGATCTGGAGTCAGACGCGCTACCGTTGCGCCAAAGAGTCTGATACACCATCCAACCAAACGATTTAAAACGGCAGAGCTACGATAATGAGAAAATTGCAAATAGCTCAAGGTATTAAATGAGCACATTTGGACCAAATCCACCTTTAAATAGAATCATGTATGCATCAGATTGGCTGCAAACAATGACCCTGACGTGATTTGAACACGCAACCTTCTGATCTGGAGTCAGACGCGCTACCGTTGCGCCACAGAGTCTGTTACATGATTCAATCAAACGAGTGAAAAGGGCAGGGCGAACTATAATTGATTTTAGAAAATTGCATATTGCTTGGGTTATCAAATGGCTCAATTTTGGACTAACATCCACCTCATCTTTTCTGACAGACAGCCAAGCTTGAAAGTAAACTATGACCCTGACGTGATTTGAACACGCAACCTTCTGATCTGGAGTCAGACGCGCTACCGTTGCGCCACAGAGTCTGTTACATGATTCAACCAAACGAGTGAAAAGGGCAGGGCGAACTGTGATTGATTTTAGAAAATTGCATATTGCTTGGGGTATCAAATGGCTCAATTTTGGACTAACATCCACCTCATCTTTTCTGACGGACAGCCAAGCTTGAAAGTAAACTATGACCCTGACGTGATTTGAACACGCAACCTTCTGATCTGGAGTCAGACGCGCTACCGTTGCGCCACAGAGTCTGATACACCATCCAACCAAACGATTTAAAACGGCAGAGCTACGATAATGAGAAAATTGCAAATAGCTCAAGGTATTCAATGAGCACATTTGGACCAAATCCACCTTTAAATAGAATGATGTATGCATCAGATTGGCTGCAAACAATGACCCTGACGTGATTTGAACACGCAACCTTCTGATCTGGAGTCAGACGCGCTAGCGTTGCGCCACAGAGTCTGTTACATGATTCAATCAAACGAGTGAAAAGGGCAGGGCGAACTATAATTGATTTTAGAAAATTGCATATTGCTTGGGTTATCAAATGTTTCAATTTTGGACTAACATCCACCTCATCTTTTCTGACGGACAGCTTAAGCTTAAAAGTAAACAATGACCCTGACGTGATTTGAACACGCAACCTTCTGATCTGGAGTCAGACGCGCTACCGTTGCGCCACAGAGTCTGTTGCATGATTCAACCAAACGAGTGAAAAGGGCAGGGCGAACTGTGATTGATTTTAGAAAATTGCATATTGCTTGGGGTATCAAATGGCTCAATTTTGGACTAACATCCACCTCATCTTTTCTGACGGACAGCCAAGCTTGAAAGTAAACTATGACCCTGACGTGATTTGAACACGCAACCTTCTGATCTCGAGTCAGACGCGCTACCGTTGCGCCACAGAGTCTGTTACATGATTCAACCAAACGAGTGAAAAGGGCAGGGCGAACAGCAATTCATTTTAGAAAATTGCATATTGCTTGGGGTATCAAATGGCTCAATTTTAAAATAACATCCTCCTCATCTGTTCTGACAGACAGCTAAGTTTGAAAGTAAACTATGACCCTGACGTGATTTGAACACGCAACCTTCTGATCTGGAGTCAGACGCGCTACCGTTGAGCCACAGAGTCTGATACACCATCCAACCAAACGATTTAAAACGGCAGAGCTACGATAATGAGAAAATTGCAAATAGCTCAAGGTATTAAATGAGCACATTTGGACCAAATCCACCTTTAAATAGAATGATGTATGCATCAGATTGGCTGCAAACAATGACCCTGACGTGATTTGAACACGCAACCTTCAGATCTGGAGTCAGACGCGCTACCGTTGCGCCAAAGAGTCTGATACACCATCCAACCAAACGATTTAAAACGGCAGAGCTACGATAATGAGAAAATTGCAAATAGCTCAAGGTATTAAATGAGCACATTTGGACCAAATCCACCTTTAAATAGAATCATGTATGCATCAGATTGGCTGCAAACAATGACCCTGACGTGATTTGAACACGCAACCTTCTGATCTGGAGTCAGACGCGCTACCGTTGCGCCACAGAGTCTGTTACATGATTCAATCAAACGAGTGAAAAGGGCAGGGCGAACTATAATTGATTTTAGAAAATTGCATATTGCTTGGGTTATCAAATGGCTCAATTTTGGACTAACATCCACCTCATCTTTTCTGACAGACAGCCAAGCTTGAAAGTAAACTATGACCCTGACGTGATTTGAACACGCAACCTTCTGATCTGGAGTCAGACGCGCTACCGTTGCGCCACAGAGTCTGTTACATGATTAAACCAAACGAGTGAAAAGGGCAGGGGGAACTGTGATTGATTTTAGAAAATTGCATATTGCTTGGGGTATCAAATGGCTCAATTTTGGACTAACATCCACCTCATCTTTTCTGACGGACAGCCAAGCTTGAAAGTAAACTATGACCATTACGTGATTTGAACACGCAACCTTCTGATCTCGAGTCAGACGCGCTACCGTTGCGCCACAGAGTCTGTTACATGATTCAACCAAATGAGTGAAAAGGGCAGGGCGAACTGTGATTGATTTTAGAAAATTGCATATTGCTTGGGGTATCAAATGGCTCAATTTTGGACTAACATCCACCTCATCTTTTCTGACGGACAGCCAAGCTTGAAAGTAAACTATGACCCTGACGTGATTTGAACACGCAACCTTCTGATCTGGAGTCAGACGGGCTACCGTTGCGCCACAGAGTCTGTTACATGATTCAACCAAACGAGTGAAAAGGGCAGGGCGAACAGAAATTCATTTTAGAAAATTGCATATTGCTTGGGGTATCAAATGGCTCAATTTTAAAATAACATCCTCCTCATCTGTTCTGACAGACAGCTAAGTTTGAAAGTAAACTATGACCCTGACGTGATTTGAACACGCAACCTTCTGATCTGGAGTCAGACGCGCTACCGTTGTGCCACAGAGTCTGATACACCATCCAACCAAACGATTTAAAACGGCAGAGCTACGATAATGAGAAAATTGCAAATAGCTCAAGGTATTCAATGAGCACATTTGGACCAAATCCACCTTTAAATAGAATGATGTATGCATCAGATTGGCTGCAAACAATGACCCTGACGTGATTTGAACACGCAACCTTCTGATATGGAGTCAGACGCACTACCGTTGCGCCACAGAGTCTGTTACATGATTGAACCAAACGAGTGAAAAGCGCAGGGCGAACAGCAATTCATTTTAGAAAATTGCATATTGCTTGGGGTATCAAATGGCTCAATTTTAAAATAACATCCTGCTCATCTTTTCTGACGGACAGCCAAGCTTGAAAGTAAACTATGACCCTGACGTGATTTGAACACGCAACCTTCTGATCTGGAGTCAGACGCGCTACCGTTGCGCCACAGAGTCTGTTACATGATTCAATCAAACGAGTGAAAAGGGCAGGGCGAACTATAATTGATTTTAGAAAATTGCATATTGCTTGGGGTATCAAATGGCTCAATTTTGGACTAACATCCACCTCATCTTTTCTGACAGACAGCCAAGCTTGAAAGTAAACTATGACCCTGACGTGATTTGAACACGCAACCTTCTGATCTGGAGTCAGACGCGCTACCGTTGCGCCACAGAGTCTGTTACATGATTCAACCAAACAATTTAAAATGGCAGAGCTACGATAATGAGAAAATTGCAAATAGCTCAAGGTATTCAATGAGCACATTTGGACCAAATCCACCTTTAAATAGAATCATGTATGCATCAGATTGGCTGCAAACAATGACCCTGACGTGATTTGAACACGCAACCTTCTGATCTGGAGTCAGACGCGCTACCATTGCGCCACAGAGTCTGTTACATGATTCAACCAAACGAGTGAAAAGGGCAGGGCGAACTGTGATTGATTTTAGAAAATTGCATATTGCTTGGGGTATCAAATGGCTCAATTTTGGACTAACATCCACCTCATCTTTTCTGACGGACAGCCAAGCTTGAAAGTAAACTATGACCCTGACGTGATTTGAACACGCAACCTTCTGATCTGGAGTCAGACGCGCTACCGTTGCGCCACAGAGTCTGTTACATGATTCAACCAAACGAGTGAAAAGGGCAGGGCGAACTGTGATTGATTTTAGAAAATTGCATATTGCTTGGGGTATCAAATGGCTCAATTTTGGACTAACATCCACCTCATCTTTTCTGACGGACAGCCAAGCTTGAAAGTAAACTATGACCCTGACGTGATTTGAACACGCAACCTTCTGATCTGGAGTCAGACGCGCTACCGTTGCGCCACAGAGTCTGTTACATGATTCAACCAAACGAGTGAAAAGGGCAGGGCGAACTGTGATTGATTTTAGAAAATTGCATATTGCTTGGGGTATCAAATGGCTCAATTTTGGACTAACATCCACCTCATCTTTTCTGACGGACAGCCAAGCTTGAAAGTAAACTATGACCCTGACGTGATTTGAACACGCAACCTTCTGATCTGGAGTCAGACGCGCTACCGTTGCGCCACAGAGTCTGTTACATGATTCAACCAAACGAGTGAAAAGGGCAGGGCGAACAGCAATTCATTTTAGAAAATTGCATATTGCTTGGGGTATCAAATGGCTCAATTTTAAAATAACATCCTCCTCATCTGTTCTGACAGACAGCTAAGTTTGAAAGTAAACTATGACCCTGACGTGATTTGAACACGCAACCTTCTGATCTGGAGTCAGACGCGCTACCGTTGTGCCACAGAGTCTGATACACCATCCAACCAAACGATTTAAAACGGCAGAGCTACGATAATGAGAAAATTGCAAATAGCTCAAGGTATTCAATGAGCACATTTGGACCAAATCCACCTTTAAATAGAATGATGTATGCATCAGATTGGCTGCAAACAATGACCCTGACGTGATTTGAACACGCAACCTTCTGATATGGAGTCAGACGCACTACCGTTGCGCCACAGAGTCTGTTACATGATTGAACCAAACGAGTGAAAAGCGCAGGGCGAACAGCAATTCATTTTAGAAAATTGCATATTGCTTGGGGTATCAAATGGCTCAATTTTAAAATAACATCCTGCTCATCTTTTCTGACGGACAGCCAAGCTTGAAAGTAAACTATGACCCTGACGTGATTTGAACACGCAACCTTCTGATCTGGAGTCAGACGCGCTACCGTTGCGCCACAGAGTCTGATACACCATCCAACCAAACGATTTAAAACGGCAGAGCTACGATAATGAGAAAATTGCAAATAGCTCAAGGTATTAAATGAGCACATTTGGACCAAATCCACCTTTAAATAGAATCATGTATGCATCAGATTGGCTGCAAACAATGACCCTGACGTGATTTGAACACGCAACCTTCTGATCTGGAGTCAGACGCGCTACCGTTGCGCCACAGAGTCTGTTACATGATTCAATCAAACGAGTGAAAAGGGCAGGGCGAACTATAATTGATTTTAGAAAATTGCATATTGCTTGGGTTATCAAATGGCTCAATTTTGGACTAACATCCACCTCATCTTTTCTGACGGACAGCCAAGCTTGAAAGTAAACTATGACCATTACGTGATTTGAACACGCAACCTTCTGATCTCGAGTCAGACGCGCTACCGTTGCGCCACAGAGTCTGTTACATGATTCAACCAAATGAGTGAAAAGGGCAGGGCGAACTGTGATTGATTTTAGAAAATTGCATATTGCTTGGGGTATCAAATGGCTCAATTTTGGACTAACATCCACCTCATCTTTTCTGACGGACAGCCAAGCTTGAAAGTAAACTATGACCCTGACGTGATTTGAACACGCAACCTTCTGATCTGGAGTCAGACGCGCTACCGTTGCGCCACAGAGTCTGTTACATGATTCAACCAAACGAGTGAAAAGGGCAGGGCGAACAGAAATTCATTTTAGAAAATTGCATATTGCTTGGGGTATCAAATGGCTCAATTTTAAAATAACATCCTCCTCATCTGTTCTGACAGACAGCTAAGTTTGAAAGTAAACTATGACCCTGACGTGATTTGAACACGCAACCTTCTGATCTGGAGTCAGACGCGCTACCGTTGTGCCACAGAGTCTGATACACCATCCAACCAAACGATTTAAAACGGCAGAGCTACGATAATGAGAAAATTGCAAATAGCTCAAGGTATTCAATGAGCACATTTGGACCAAATCCACCTTTAAATAGAATGATGTATGCATCAGATTGGCTGCAAACAATGACCCTGACGTGATTTGAACACGCAACCTTCTGATATGGAGTCAGACGCACTACCGTTGCGCCACAGAGTCTGTTACATGATTGAACCAAACGAGTGAAAAGCGCAGGGCGAACAGCAATTCATTTTAGAAAATTGCATATTGCTTGGGGTATCAAATGGCTCAATTTTAAAATAACATCCTGCTCATCTTTTCTGACGGACAGCCAAGCTTGAAAGTAAACTATGACCCTGACGTGATTTGAACACGCAACCTTCTGATCTGGAGTCAGACGCGCTACCGTTGCGCCACAGAGTCTGTTACATGATTCAATCAAACGAGTGAAAAGGGCAGGGCGAACTATAATTGATTTTAGAAAATTGCATATTGCTTGGGGTATCAAATGGCTCAATTTTGGACTAACATCCACCTCATCTTTTCTGACAGACAGCCAAGCTTGAAAGTAAACTATGACCCTGACGTGATTTGAACACGCAACCTTCTGATCTGGAGTCAGACGCGCTACCGTTGCGCCACAGAGTCTGTTACATGATTCAACCAAACAATTTAAAATGGCAGAGCTACGATAATGAGAAAATTGCAAATAGCTCAAGGTATTCAATGAGCACATTTGGACCAAATCCACCTTTAAATAGAATCATGTATGCATCAGATTGGCTGCAAACAATGACCCTGACGTGATTTGAACACGCAACCTTCTGATCTGGAGTCAGACGCGCTACCATTGCGCCACAGAGTCTGTTACATGATTCAACCAAACGAGTGAAAAGGGCAGGGCGAACTGTGATTGATTTTAGAAAATTGCATATTGCTTGGGGTATCAAATGGCTCAATTTTGGACTAACATCCACCTCATCTTTTCTGACGGACAGCCAAGCTTGAAAGTAAACTATGACCCTGACGTGATTTGAACACACAACCTTCTGATCTGGAGTCAGACGCGCTACCGTTGCGCCACAGAGTCTGTTACATGATTCAACCAAACGAGTGAAAAGGGCAGGGCGAACTGTGATTGATTTTAGAAAATTGCATATTGCTTGGGGTATCAAATGGCTCAATTTTGGACTAACATCCACCTCATCTTTTCTGACGGACAGCCAAGCTTGAAAGTAAACTATGACCCTGACGTGATTTGAACCCGCAACCTTCTGATCTGGAGTCAGACGCGCTACCGTTGCGCCACAGAGTCTGTTACATGATTCAACCAAACGAGTGAAAAGGGCAGGGCGAACTGTGATTGATTTTAGAAAATTGCATATTGCTTGGGGTATCAAATGGCTCAATTTTGGACTAACATCCACCTCATCTTTTCTGACGGACAGCCAAGCTTGAAAGTAAACTATGACCCTGACGTGATTTGAACACGCAACCTTCTGATCTGGAGTCAGACGCGCTACCGTTGCGCCACAGAGTCTGTTACATGATTCAACCAAACGAGTGAAAAGGGCAGGGCGAACAGCAATTCATTTTAGAAAATTGCATATTGCTTGGGGTATCAAATGGCTCAATTTTAAAATAACATCCTCCTCATCTGTTCTGACAGACAGCTAAGTTTGAAAGTAAACTATGACCCTGACGTGATTTGAACACGCAACCTTCTGATCTGGAGTCAGACGCGCTACCGTTGTGCCACAGAGTCTGATACACCATCCAACCAAACGATTTAAAACGGCAGAGCTACGATAATGAGAAAATTGCAAATAGCTCAAGGTATTCAATGAGCACATTTGGACCAAATCCACCTGTAAATAGAATGATGTATGCATCAGATTGGCTGCAAACAATGACCCTGACGTGATTTGAACACGCAACCTTCTGATATGGAGTCAGACGCACTACCGTTGCGCCACAGAGTCTGTTACATGATTGAACCAAACGAGTGAAAAGCGCAGGGCGAACAGCAATTCATTTTAGAAAATTGCATATTGCTTGGGGTATCAAATGGCTCAATTTTAAAATAACATCCTGCTCATCTTTTCTGACGGACAGCCAAGCTTGAAAGTAAACTATGACCCTGACGTGATTTGAACACGCAACCTTCTGATCTGGAGTCAGACGCGCTACCGTTGCGCCACAGAGTCTGATACACCATCCAACCAAACGATTTAAAACGGCAGAGCTACGATAATGAGAAAATTGCAAATAGCTCAAGGTATTAAATGAGCACATTTGGACCAAATCCACCTTTAAATAGAATCATGTATGCATCAGATTGGCTGCAAACAATGACCCTGACGTGATTTGAACACGCAACCTTCTGATCTGGAGTCAGACGCGCTACCGTTGCGCCACAGAGTCTGTTACATGATTCAATCAAACGAGTGAAAAGGGCAGGGCGAACTATAATTGATTTTAGAAAATTGCATATTGCTTGGGTTATCAAATGGCTCAATTTTGGACTAACATCCACCTCATCTTTTCTGACAGACAGCCAAGCTTGAAAGTAAACTATGACCCTGACGTGATTTGAACACGCAACCTTCTGATCTGGAGTCAGACGCGCTACCGTTGCGCCACAGAGTCTGTTACATGATTCAACCAAACGAGTGAAAAGGGCAGGGCGAACTGTGATTGATTTTAGAAAATTGCATATTGCTTGGGGTATCAAATGGCTCAATTTTGGACTAACATCCACCTCATCTTTTCTGACGGACAGCCAAGCTTGAAAGTAAACTATGACCCTGACGTGATTTGAACACGCAACCTTCTGATCTGGAGTCAGACGCGCTACCGTTGCGCCACAGAGTCTGATACACCATCCAACCAAACGATTTAAAACGGCAGAGCTACGATAATGAGAAAATTGCAAATAGCTCAAGGTATTCAATGAGCACATTTGGACCAAATCCACCTTTAAATAGAATGATGTATGCATCAGATTGGCTGCAAACAATGACCCTGACGTGATTTGAACACGCAACCTTCTGATCTGGAGTCAGACGCGCTAGCGTTGCGCCACAGAGTCTGTTACATGATTCAATCAAACGAGTGAAAAGGGCAGGGCGAACTATAATTGATTTTAGAAAATTGCATATTGCTTGGGTTATCAAATGTTTCAATTTTGGACTAACATCCACCTCATCTTTTCTGACGGACAGCTTAAGCTTAAAAGTAAACAATGACCCTGACGTGATTTGAACACGCAACCTTCTGATCTGGAGTCAGACGCGCTACCGTTGCGCCACAGAGTCTGTTGCATGATTCAACCAAACGAGTGAAAAGGGCAGGGCGAACTGTGATTGATTTTAGAAAATTGCATATTGCTTGGGGTATCAAATGGCTCAATTTTGGACTAACATCCACCTCATCTTTTCTGACGGACAGCCAAGCTTGAAAGTAAACTATGACCCTGACGTGATTTGAACACGCAACCTTCTGATCTCGAGTCAGACGCGCTACCGTTGCGCCACAGAGTCTGTTACATGATTCAACCAAACGAGTGAAAAGGGCAGGGCGAACAGCAATTCATTTTAGAAAATTGCATATTGCTTGGGGTATCAAATGGCTCAATTTTAAAATAACATCCTCCTCATCTGTTCTGACAGACAGCTAAGTTTGAAAGTAAACTATGACCCTGACGTGATTTGAACACGCAACCTTCTGATCTGAAGTCAGACGCGCTACCGTTGCGCCACAGAGTCTGATACACCATCCAACCAAACGATTTAAAACGGCAGAGCTACGATAATGAGAAAATTGCAAATAGCTCAAGGTATTAAATGAGCACATTTGGACCAAATCCACCTTTAAAAAGAATCATGTATGCATCAGATTGGCTGCAAACAATGACCCTGACGTGATTTGAACACGCAACCTTCTGATCTGGAGTCAGACGCGCTACCGTTGCGCCACAGAGTCTGTTACATGATTCAATCAAACGAGTGAAAAGGGCAGGGCGAACTATAATTGATTTTAGAAAATTGCATATTGCTTGGGTTATCAAATGGCTCAATTTTGGACTAACATCCACCTCATCTTTTCTGACAGACAGCCAAGCTTGAAAGTAAACTATGACCCTGACGTGATTTGAACACGCAACCTTCTGATCTGGAGTCAGACGCGCTACCATTGCGCCACAGAGTCTGTTACATGATTCAACCAAACGAGTGAAAAGGGCAGGGCGAACAGCAATTGATTTTAGAAAATTGCATATTACTTGGGGTATCAAATGGCTCAATTTTAAAATAACATCCTCCTCATCTGTTCTGACAGACAGCTAAGTTTGAAAGTAAACTATGACCCTGACGTGATTTGAACACGCAACCTTCTGATCTGGAGTCAGACGCGCTACCGTTGCGCCACAGAGTCTGATACACCATCCAACCAAACGATTTAAAACGGCAGAGCTACGATAATGAGAAAATTGCAAATAGCTCAAGGTATTAAATGAGCACATTTGGACCAAATCCACCTTTAAATAGAATGATGTATGCATCAGATTGGCTGCAAACAATGACCCTGACGTGATTTGAACACGCAACCTTCAGATCTGGAGTCAGACGCGCTACCGTTGCGCCAAAGAGTCTGATACACCATCCAACCAAACGATTTAAAACGGCAGAGCTACGATAATGAGAAAATTGCAAATAGCTCAAGGTATTAAATGAGCACATTTGGACCAAATCCACCTTTAAATAGAATCATGTATGCATCAGATTGGCTGCAAACAATGACCCTGACGTGATTTGAACACGCAACCTTCTGATCTGGAGTCAGACGCGCTACCGTTGCGCCACAGAGTCTGTTACATGATTCAATCAAACGAGTGAAAAGGGCAGGGCGAACTATAATTGATTTTAGAAAATTGCATATTGCTTGGGTTATCAAATGGCTCAATTTTGGACTAACATCCACCTCATCTTTTCTGACAGACAGCCAAGCTTGAAAGTAAACTATGACCCTGACGTGATTTGAACACGCAACCTTCTGATCTGGAGTCAGACGCGCTACCGTTGCGCCACAGAGTCTGTTACATGATTAAACCAAACGAGTGAAAAGGGCAGGGGGAACTGTGATTGATTTTAGAAAATTGCATATTGCTTGGGGTATCAAATGGCTCAATTTTGGACTAACATCCACCTCATCTTTTCTGACGGACAGCCAAGCTTGAAAGTAAACTATGACCATTACGTGATTTGAACACGCAACCTTCTGATCTCGAGTCAGACGCGCTACCGTTGCGCCACAGAGTCTGTTACATGATTCAACCAAATGAGTGAAAAGGGCAGGGCGAACTGTGATTGATTTTAGAAAATTGCATATTGCTTGGGGTATCAAATGGCTCAATTTTGGACTAACATCCACCTCATCTTTTCTGACGGACAGCCAAGCTTGAAAGTAAACTATGACCCTGACGTGATTTGAACACGCAACCTTCTGATCTGGAGTCAGACGCGCTACCGTTGCGCCACAGAGTCTGTTACATGATTCAACCAAACGAGTGAAAAGGGCAGGGCGAACAGCAATTCATTTTAGAAAATTGCATATTGCTTGGGGTATCAAATGGCTCAATTTTAAAATAACATCCTCCTCATCTGTTCTGACAGACAGCTAAGTTTGAAAGTAAACTATGACCCTGACGTGATTTGAACACGCAACCTTCTGATCTGGAGTCAGACGCGCTACCGTTGTGCCACAGAGTCTGATACACCATCCAACCAAACGATTTAAAACGGCAGAGCTACGATAATGAGAAAATTGCAAATAGCTCAAGGTATTCAATGAGCACATTTGGACCAAATCCACCTTTAAATAGAATGATGTATGCATCAGATTGGCTGCAAACAATGACCCTGACGTGATTTGAACACGCAACCTTCTGATATGGAGTCAGACGCACTACCGTTGCGCCACAGAGTCTGTTACATGATTGAACCAAACGAGTGAAAAGCGCAGGGCGAACAGCAATTCATTTTAGAAAATTGCATATTGCTTGGGGTATCAAATGGCTCAATTTTAAAATAACATCCTGCTCATCTTTTCTGACGGACAGCCAAGCTTGAAAGTAAACTATGACCCTGACGTGATTTGAACACGCAACCTTCTGATCTGGAGTCAGACGCGCTACCGTTGCGCCACAGAGTCTGTTACATGATTCAATCAAACGAGTGAAAAGGGCAGGGCGAACTATAATTGATTTTAGAAAATTGCATATTGCTTGGGGTATCAAATGGCTCAATTTTGGACTAACATCCACCTCATCTTTTCTGACAGACAGCCAAGCTTGAAAGTAAACTATGACCCTGACGTGATTTGAACACGCAACCTTCTGATCTGGAGTCAGACGCGCTACCGTTGCGCCACAGAGTCTGTTACATGATTCAACCAAACAATTTAAAATGGCAGAGCTACGATAATGAGAAAATTGCAAATAGCTCAAGGTATTCAATGAGCACATTTGGACCAAATCCACCTTTAAATAGAATCATGTATGCATCAGATTGGCTGCAAACAATGACCCTGACGTGATTTGAACACGCAACCTTCTGATCTGGAGTCAGACGCGCTACCATTGCGCCACAGAGTCTGTTACATGATTCAACCAAACGAGTGAAAAGGGCAGGGCGAACAGCAATTGATTTTAGAAAATTGCATATTACTTGGGGTATCAAATGGCTCAATTTTAAAATAACATCCTCCTCATCTGTTCTGACAGACAGCTAAGTTTGAAAGTAAACTATGACCCTGACGTGATTTGAACACGCAACCTTCTGATCTGGAGTCAGACGCGCTACCGTTGCGCCACAGAGTCTGATACACCATCCAACCAAACGATTTAAAACGGCAGAGCTACGATAATGAGAAAATTGCAAATAGCTCAAGGTATTCAATGAGCACATTTGGACCAAATCCACCTTTAAATAGAATGATGTATGCATCAGATTGGCTGCAAACAATGACCCTGACGTGATTTGAACACGCAACCTTCTGATCTGGAGTCAGACGCGCTAGCGTTGCGCCACAGAGTCTGTTACATGATTCAATCAAACGAGTGAAAAGGGCAGGGCGAACTATAATTGATTTTAGAAAATTGCATATTGCTTGGGTTATCAAATGGCTCAATTTTGGACTAACATCAACCTCATCTTTTCTGACGGACAGCTTAAGCTTAAAAGTAAACAATGACCCTGACGTGATTTGAACACGCAACCTTCTGATCTGGAGTCAGACGCGCTACCGTTGCGCCACAGAGTCTGTTGCATGATTCAACCAAACGAGTGAAAAGGGCAGGGCGAACTGTGATTGATTTTAGAAAATTGCATATTGCTTGGGGTATCAAATGGCTCAATTTTGGACTAACATCCACCTCATCTTTTCTGACGGACAGCCAAGCTTGAAAGTAAACTATGACCCTGACGTGATTTGAACACGCAACCTTCTGATCTCGAGTCAGACGCGCTACCGTTGCGCCACAGAGTCTGTTACATGATTCAACCAAACGAGTGAAAAGGGCAG
>NC_084901.1:18013362-18018362 GCF_949316345.1 Pungitius pungitius
ATCAGATTGGCTGCAAACAATGACCCTGACGTGATTTGAACACGCAACCTTCTGATCTGGAGTCAGACGCGCTACCGTTGCGCCACAGAGTCTGTTACATGATTCAATCAAACGAGTGAAAAGGGCAGGGCGAACTATAATTGATTTTAGAAAATTGCATATTGCTTGGGTTATCAAATGGCTCAATTTTGGACTAACATCCACCTCATCTTTTCTGACAGACAGCCAAGCTTGAAAGTAAACTATGACCCTGACGTGATTTGAACACGCAACCTTCTGATCTGGAGTCAGACGCGCTACCGTTGCGCCACAGAGTCTGTTACATGATTCAACCAAACGAGTGAAAAGGGCAGGGCGAACTGTGATTGATTTTAGAAAATTGCATATTGCTTGGGGTATCAAATGGCTCAATTTTGGCCTAACATCCACCTCATCTTTTCTGACGGACAGCCAAGCTTGAAAGTAAACTATGACCCTGACGTGATTTGAACACGCAACCTTCTGATCTGGAGTCAGACGCGCTACCGTTGTGCCACAGAGTCTGATACACCATCCAACCAAACGATTTAAAACGGCAGAGCTACGATAATGAGAAAATTGCAAATAGCTCAAGGTATTCAATGAGCACATTTGGACCAAATCCACCTTTAAATAGAATGATGTATGCATCAGATTGGCTGCAAACAATGACCCTGACGTGATTTGAACACGCAACCTTCTGATATGGAGTCAGACGCACTACCGTTGCGCCACAGAGTCTGTTACATGATTGAACCAAACGAGTGAAAAGCGCAGGGCGAACAGCAATTCATTTTAGAAAATTGCATATTGCTTGGGGTATCAAATGGCTCAATTTTAAAATAACATCCTGCTCATCTTTTCTGACGGACAGCCAAGCTTGAAAGTAAACTATGACCCTGACGTGATTTGAACACGCAACCTTCTGATCTGGAGTCAGACGCGCTACCGTTGCGCCACAGAGTCTGATACACCATCCAACCAAACGATTTAAAACGGCAGAGCTACGATAATGAGAAAATTGCAAATAGCTCAAGGTATTAAATGAGCACATTTGGACCAAATCCACCTTTAAATAGAATCATGTATGCATCAGATTGGCTGCAAACAATGACCCTGACGTGATTTGAACACGCAACCTTCTGATCTGGAGTCAGACGCGCTACCGTTGCGCCACAGAGTCTGTTACATGATTCAATCAAACGAGTGAAAAGGGCAGGGCGAACTATAATTGATTTTAGAAAATTGCATATTGCTTGGGTTATCAAATGGCTCAATTTTGGACTAACATCCACCTCATCTTTTCTGACAGACAGCCAAGCTTGAAAGTAAACTATGACCCTGACGTGATTTGAACACGCAACCTTCTGATCTGGAGTCAGACGCGCTACCGTTGCGCCACAGAGTCTGTTACATGATTCAACCAAACGAGTGAAAAGGGCAGGGCGAACTGTGATTGATTTTAGAAAATTGCATATTGCTTGGGGTATCAAATGGCTCAATTTTGGACTAACATCCACCTCATCTTTTCTGACGGACAGCCAAGCTTGAAAGTAAACTATGACCCTGACGTGATTTGAACACGCAACCTTCTGATCTGGAGTCAGACGCGCTACCGTTGCGCCACAGAGTCTGATACACCATCCAACCAAACGATTTAAAACGGCAGAGCTACGATAATGAGAAAATTGCAAATAGCTCAAGGTATTCAATGAGCACATTTGGACCAAATCCACCTTTAAATAGAATGATGTATGCATCAGATTGGCTGCAAACAATGACCCTGACGTGATTTGAACACGCAACCTTCTGATCTGGAGTCAGACGCGCTAGCGTTGCGCCACAGAGTCTGTTACATGATTCAATCAAACGAGTGAAAAGGGCAGGGCGAACTATAATTGATTTTAGAAAATTGCATATTGCTTGGGTTATCAAATGTTTCAATTTTGGACTAACATCCACCTCATCTTTTCTGACGGACAGCTTAAGCTTAAAAGTAAACAATGACCCTGACGTGATTTGAACACGCAACCTTCTGATCTGGAGTCAGACGCGCTACCGTTGCGCCACAGAGTCTGTTGCATGATTCAACCAAACGAGTGAAAAGGGCAGGGCGAACTGTGATTGATTTTAGAAAATTGCATATTGCTTGGGGTATCAAATGGCTCAATTTTGGACTAACATCCACCTCATCTTTTCTGACGGACAGCCAAGCTTGAAAGTAAACTATGACCCTGACGTGATTTGAACACGCAACCTTCTGATCTCGAGTCAGACGCGCTACCGTTGCGCCACAGAGTCTGTTACATGATTCAACCAAACGAGTGAAAAGGGCAGGGCGAACAGCAATTCATTTTAGAAAATTGCATATTGCTTGGGGTATCAAATGGCTCAATTTTAAAATAACATCCTCCTCATCTGTTCTGACAGACAGCTAAGTTTGAAAGTAAACTATGACCCTGACGTGATTTGAACACGCAACCTTCTGATCTGAAGTCAGACGCGCTACCGTTGCGCCACAGAGTCTGATACACCATCCAACCAAACGATTTAAAACGGCAGAGCTACGATAATGAGAAAATTGCAAATAGCTCAAGGTATTAAATGAGCACATTTGGACCAAATCCACCTTTAAAAAGAATCATGTATGCATCAGATTGGCTGCAAACAATGACCCTGACGTGATTTGAACACGCAACCTTCTGATCTGGAGTCAGACGCGCTACCGTTGCGCCACAGAGTCTGTTACATGATTCAATCAAACGAGTGAAAAGGGCAGGGCGAACTATAATTGATTTTAGAAAATTGCATATTGCTTGGGTTATCAAATGGCTCAATTTTGGACTAACATCCACCTCATCTTTTCTGACAGACAGCCAAGCTTGAAAGTAAACTATGACCCTGACGTGATTTGAACACGCAACCTTCTGATCTGGAGTCAGACGCGCTACCATTGCGCCACAGAGTCTGTTACATGATTCAACCAAACGAGTGAAAAGGGCAGGGCGAACAGCAATTGATTTTAGAAAATTGCATATTACTTGGGGTATCAAATGGCTCAATTTTAAAATAACATCCTCCTCATCTGTTCTGACAGACAGCTAAGTTTGAAAGTAAACTATGACCCTGACGTGATTTGAACACGCAACCTTCTGATCTGGAGTCAGACGCGCTACCGTTGCGCCACAGAGTCTGATACACCATCCAACCAAACGATTTAAAACGGCAGAGCTACGATAATGAGAAAATTGCAAATAGCTCAAGGTATTAAATGAGCACATTTGGACCAAATCCACCTTTAAATAGAATGATGTATGCATCAGATTGGCTGCAAACAATGACCCTGACGTGATTTGAACACGCAACCTTCAGATCTGGAGTCAGACGCGCTACCGTTGCGCCAAAGAGTCTGATACACCATCCAACCAAACGATTTAAAACGGCAGAGCTACGATAATGAGAAAATTGCAAATAGCTCAAGGTATTAAATGAGCACATTTGGACCAAATCCACCTTTAAATAGAATCATGTATGCATCAGATTGGCTGCAAACAATGACCCTGACGTGATTTGAACACGCAACCTTCTGATCTGGAGTCAGACGCGCTACCGTTGCGCCACAGAGTCTGTTACATGATTCAATCAAACGAGTGAAAAGGGCAGGGCGAACTATAATTGATTTTAGAAAATTGCATATTGCTTGGGTTATCAAATGGCTCAATTTTGGACTAACATCCACCTCATCTTTTCTGACAGACAGCCAAGCTTGAAAGTAAACTATGACCCTGACGTGATTTGAACACGCAACCTTCTGATCTGGAGTCAGACGCGCTACCGTTGCGCCACAGAGTCTGTTACATGATTAAACCAAACGAGTGAAAAGGGCAGGGGGAACTGTGATTGATTTTAGAAAATTGCATATTGCTTGGGGTATCAAATGGCTCAATTTTGGACTAACATCCACCTCATCTTTTCTGACGGACAGCCAAGCTTGAAAGTAAACTATGACCATTACGTGATTTGAACACGCAACCTTCTGATCTCGAGTCAGACGCGCTACCGTTGCGCCACAGAGTCTGTTACATGATTCAACCAAATGAGTGAAAAGGGCAGGGCGAACTGTGATTGATTTTAGAAAATTGCATATTGCTTGGGGTATCAAATGGCTCAATTTTGGACTAACATCCACCTCATCTTTTCTGACGGACAGCCAAGCTTGAAAGTAAACTATGACCCTGACGTGATTTGAACACGCAACCTTCTGATCTGGAGTCAGACGCGCTACCGTTGCGCCACAGAGTCTGTTACATGATTCAACCAAACGAGTGAAAAGGGCAGGGCGAACAGCAATTCATTTTAGAAAATTGCATATTGCTTGGGGTATCAAATGGCTCAATTTTAAAATAACATCCTCCTCATCTGTTCTGACAGACAGCTAAGTTTGAAAGTAAACTATGACCCTGACGTGATTTGAACACGCAACCTTCTGATCTGGAGTCAGACGCGCTACCGTTGTGCCACAGAGTCTGATACACCATCCAACCAAACGATTTAAAACGGCAGAGCTACGATAATGAGAAAATTGCAAATAGCTCAAGGTATTCAATGAGCACATTTGGACCAAATCCACCTTTAAATAGAATGATGTATGCATCAGATTGGCTGCAAACAATGACCCTGACGTGATTTGAACACGCAACCTTCTGATATGGAGTCAGACGCACTACCGTTGCGCCACAGAGTCTGTTACATGATTGAACCAAACGAGTGAAAAGCGCAGGGCGAACAGCAATTCATTTTAGAAAATTGCATATTGCTTGGGGTATCAAATGGCTCAATTTTAAAATAACATCCTGCTCATCTTTTCTGACGGACAGCCAAGCTTGAAAGTAAACTATGACCCTGACGTGATTTGAACACGCAACCTTCTGATCTGGAGTCAGACGCGCTACCGTTGCGCCACAGAGTCTGTTACATGATTC
>NC_084901.1:18025862-18028362 GCF_949316345.1 Pungitius pungitius
CTGACGTGATTTGAACACGCAACCTTCTGATATGGAGTCAGACGCACTACCGTTGCGCCACAGAGTCTGTTACATGATTGAACCAAACGAGTGAAAAGCGCAGGGCGAACAGCAATTCATTTTAGAAAATTGCATATTGCTTGGGGTATCAAATGGCTCAATTTTAAAATAACATCCTGCTCATCTTTTCTGACGGACAGCCAAGCTTGAAAGTAAACTATGACCCTGACGTGATTTGAACACGCAACCTTCTGATCTGGAGTCAGACGCGCTACCGTTGCGCCACAGAGTCTGTTACATGATTCAATCAAACGAGTGAAAAGGGCAGGGCGAACTATAATTGATTTTAGAAAATTGCATATTGCTTGGGGTATCAAATGGCTCAATTTTGGACTAACATCCACCTCATCTTTTCTGACAGACAGCCAAGCTTGAAAGTAAACTATGACCCTGACGTGATTTGAACACGCAACCTTCTGATCTGGAGTCAGACGCGCTACCGTTGCGCCACAGAGTCTGTTACATGATTCAACCAAACAATTTAAAATGGCAGAGCTACGATAATGAGAAAATTGCAAATAGCTCAAGGTATTCAATGAGCACATTTGGACCAAATCCACCTTTAAATAGAATCATGTATGCATCAGATTGGCTGCAAACAATGACCCTGACGTGATTTGAACACGCAACCTTCTGATCTGGAGTCAGACGCGCTACCATTGCGCCACAGAGTCTGTTACATGATTCAACCAAACGAGTGAAAAGGGCAGGGCGAACAGCAATTGATTTTAGAAAATTGCATATTACTTGGGGTATCAAATGGCTCAATTTTAAAATAACATCCTCCTCATCTGTTCTGACAGACAGCTAAGTTTGAAAGTAAACTATGACCCTGACGTGATTTGAACACGCAACCTTCTGATCTGGAGTCAGACGCGCTACCGTTGCGCCACAGAGTCTGATACACCATCCAACCAAACGATTTAAAACGGCAGAGCTACGATAATGAGAAAATTGCAAATAGCTCAAGGTATTCAATGAGCACATTTGGACCAAATCCACCTTTAAATAGAATGATGTATGCATCAGATTGGCTGCAAACAATGACCCTGACGTGATTTGAACACGCAACCTTCTGATATGGAGTCAGACGCACTACCGTTGCGCCACAGAGTCTGTTACATGATTGAACCAAACGAGTGAAAAGCGCAGGGCGAACAGCAATTCATTTTAGAAAATTGCATATTGCTTGGGGTATCAAATGGCTCAATTTTAAAATAACATCCTGCTCATCTTTTCTGACGGACAGCCAAGCTTGAAAGTAAACTATGACCCTGACGTGATTTGAACACGCAACCTTCTGATCTGGAGTCAGACGCGCTACCGTTGCGCCACAGAGTCTGTTACATGATTCAATCAAACGAGTGAAAAGGGCAGGGCGAACTATAATTGATTTTAGAAAATTGCATATTGCTTGGGGTATCAAATGGCTCAATTTTGGACTAACATCCACCTCATCTTTTCTGACAGACAGCCAAGCTTGAAAGTAAACTATGACCCTGACGTGATTTGAACACGCAACCTTCTGATCTGGAGTCAGACGCGCTACCGTTGCGCCACAGAGTCTGTTACATGATTCAACCAAACAATTTAAAATGGCAGAGCTACGATAATGAGAAAATTGCAAATAGCTCAAGGTATTCAATGAGCACATTTGGACCAAATCCACCTTTAAATAGAATCATGTATGCATCAGATTGGCTGCAAACAATGACCCTGACGTGATTTGAACACGCAACCTTCTGATCTGGAGTCAGACGCGCTACCATTGCGCCACAGAGTCTGTTACATGATTCAACCAAACGAGTGAAAAGGGCAGGGCGAACAGCAATTGATTTTAGAAAATTGCATATTACTTGGGGTATCAAATGGCTCAATTTTAAAATAACATCCTCCTCATCTGTTCTGACAGACAGCTAAGTTTGAAAGTAAACTATGACCCTGACGTGATTTGAACACGCAACCTTCTGATCTGGAGTCAGACGCGCTACCGTTGCGCCACAGAGTCTGATACACCATCCAACCAAACGATTTAAAACGGCAGAGCTACGATAATGAGAAAATTGCAAATAGCTCAAGGTATTCAATGAGCACATTTGGACCAAATCCACCTTTAAATAGAATGATGTATGCATCAGATTGGCTGCAAACAATGACCCTGACGTGATTTGAACACGCAACCTTCTGATCTGGAGTCAGACGCGCTAGCGTTGCGCCACAGAGTCTGTTACATGATTCAATCAAACGAGTGAAAAGGGCAGGGCGAACTATAATTGATTTTAGAAAATTGCATATTGCTTGGGTTATCAAATGGCTCAATTTTGGACTAACATCAACCTCATCTTTTCTGACGGACAGCTTAAGCTTAAAAGTAAACAATGACCCTGACGTGATTTGAACACGCAACCTTCTGATCTGGAGTCAGACGCGCTACCGTTGC
>NC_084901.1:18033362-18035862 GCF_949316345.1 Pungitius pungitius
TGGCTCAATTTTAAAATAACATCCTCCTCATCTGTTCTGACAGACAGCTAAGTTTGAAAGTAAACTATGACCCTGACGTGATTTGAACACGCAACCTTCTGATCTGGAGTCAGACGCGCTACCGTTGCGCCACAGAGTCTGATACACCATCCAACCAAACGATTTAAAACGGCAGAGCTACGATAATGAGAAAATTGCAAATAGCTCAAGGTATTAAATGAGCACATTTGGACCAAATCCACCTTTAAATAGAATGATGTATGCATCAGATTGGCTGCAAACAATGACCCTGACGTGATTTGAACACGCAACCTTCAGATCTGGAGTCAGACGCGCTACCGTTGCGCCAAAGAGTCTGATACACCATCCAACCAAACGATTTAAAACGGCAGAGCTACGATAATGAGAAAATTGCAAATAGCTCAAGGTATTAAATGAGCACATTTGGACCAAATCCACCTTTAAATAGAATCATGTATGCATCAGATTGGCTGCAAACAATGACCCTGACGTGATTTGAACACGCAACCTTCTGATCTGGAGTCAGACGCGCTACCGTTGCGCCACAGAGTCTGTTACATGATTCAATCAAACGAGTGAAAAGGGCAGGGCGAACTATAATTGATTTTAGAAAATTGCATATTGCTTGGGTTATCAAATGGCTCAATTTTGGACTAACATCCACCTCATCTTTTCTGACAGACAGCCAAGCTTGAAAGTAAACTATGACCCTGACGTGATTTGAACACGCAACCTTCTGATCTGGAGTCAGACGCGCTACCGTTGCGCCACAGAGTCTGTTACATGATTCAACCAAACGAGTGAAAAGGGCAGGGCGAACTGTGATTGATTTTAGAAAATTGCATATTGCTTGGGGTATCAAATGGCTCAATTTTGGACTAACATCCACCTCATCTTTTCTGACGGACAGCCAAGCTTGAAAGTAAACTATGACCCTGACGTGATTTGAACACGCAACCTTCTGATCTGGAGTCAGACGCGCTACCGTTGCGCCACAGAGTCTGTTACATGATTCAACCAAACGAGTGAAAAGGGCAGGGCGAACTGTGATTGATTTTAGAAAATTGCATATTGCTTGGGGTATCAAATGGCTCAATTTTGGACTAACATCCACCTCATCTTTTCTGACGGACAGCCAAGCTTGAAAGTAAACTATGACCCTGACGTGATTTGAACACGCAACCTTCTGATCTGGAGTCAGACGCGCTACCGTTGCGCCACAGAGTCTGATACACCATCCAACCAAACGATTTAAAACGGCAGAGCTACGATAATGAGAAAATTGCAAATAGCTCAAGGTATTCAATGAGCACATTTGGACCAAATCCACCTTTAAATAGAATGATGTATGCATCAGATTGGCTGCAAACAATGACCCTGACGTGATTTGAACACGCAACCTTCTGATCTGGAGTCAGACGCGCTAGCGTTGCGCCACAGAGTCTGTTACATGATTCAATCAAACGAGTGAAAAGGGCAGGGCGAACTATAATTGATTTTAGAAAATTGCATATTGCTTGGGTTATCAAATGGCTCAATTTTGGACTAACATCAACCTCATCTTTTCTGACGGACAGCTTAAGCTTAAAAGTAAACAATGACCCTGACGTGATTTGAACACGCAACCTTCTGATCTGGAGTCAGACGCGCTACCGTTGCGCCACAGAGTCTGTTGCATGATTCAACCAAACGAGTGAAAAGGGCAGGGCGAACTGTGATTGATTTTAGAAAATTGCATATTGCTTGGGGTATCAAATGGCTCAATTTTGGACTAACATCCACCTCATCTTTTCTGACGGACAGCCAAGCTTGAAAGTAAACTATGACCCTGACGTGATTTGAACACGCAACCTTCTGATCTCGAGTCAGACGCGCTACCGTTGCGCCACAGTGTCTGTTACATGATTCAACCAAACGAGTGAAAAGGGCAGGACGAACAGCAATTCATTTTAGAAAATTGCATATTGCTTGGGGTATCAAATGGCTCAATTTTAAAATAACATCCTGCTCATCTGTTCTGACAGACAGCTAAATTTGAAAGTAAACTATGACCCTGACGTGATTTGAACACGCAACCTTCTGATCTGGAGTCAGACGCGCTACCGTTGCGCCACAGAGTCTGTTACATGATTAAACCAAACGAGTGAAAAGGGCAGGGGGAACTGTGATTGATTTTAGAAAATTGCATATTGCTTGGGGTATCAAATGGCTCAATTTTGGACTAACATCCACCTCATCTTTTCTGACGGACAGCCAAGCTTGAAAGTAAACTATGACCATTACGTGATTTGAACACGCAACCTTCTGATCTCGAGTCAGACGCGCTACCGTTGCGCCACAGAGTCTGTTACATGATTCAACCAAACGAGTGAAAAGGGCAGGGCGAACTGTGATTGATTTTAGAAAATTGCATATTGCTTGGGGTATCAAATGGCTCAATTTTGGACTAACATCCACCTCATCTTTTCTGACGGACAGC
>NC_084901.1:18038362-18040862 GCF_949316345.1 Pungitius pungitius
ACCGTTGCGCCACAGAGTCTGTTACATGATTCAATCAAACGAGTGAAAAGGGCAGGGCGAACTATAATTGATTTTAGAAAATTGCATATTGCTTGGGTTATCAAATGGCTCAATTTTGGACTAACATCCACCTCATCTTTTCTGACAGACAGCCAAGCTTGAAAGTAAACTATGACCCTGACGTGATTTGAACACGCAACCTTCTGATCTGGAGTCAGACGCGCTACCGTTGCGCCACAGAGTCTGTTACATGATTCAACCAAACGAGTGAAAAGGGCAGGGCGAACTGTGATTGATTTTAGAAAATTGCATATTGCTTGGGGTATCAAATGGCTCAATTTTGGACTAACATCCACCTCATCTTTTCTGACGGACAGCCAAGCTTGAAAGTAAACTATGACCCTGACGTGATTTGAACACGCAACCTTCTGATCTGGAGTCAGACGCGCTACCGTTGCGCCACAGAGTCTGTTACATGATTCAACCAAACGAGTGAAAAGGGCAGGGCGAACTGTGATTGATTTTAGAAAATTGCATATTGCTTGGGGTATCAAATGGCTCAATTTTGGACTAACATCCACCTCATCTTTTCTGACGGACAGCCAAGCTTGAAAGTAAACTATGACCCTGACGTGATTTGAACACGCAACCTTCTGATCTGGAGTCAGACGCGCTACCGTTGCGCCACAGAGTCTGATACACCATCCAACCAAACGATTTAAAACGGCAGAGCTACGATAATGAGAAAATTGCAAATAGCTCAAGGTATTCAATGAGCACATTTGGACCAAATCCACCTTTAAATAGAATGATGTATGCATCAGATTGGCTGCAAACAATGACCCTGACGTGATTTGAACACGCAACCTTCTGATCTGGAGTCAGACGCGCTAGCGTTGCGCCACAGAGTCTGTTACATGATTCAATCAAACGAGTGAAAAGGGCAGGGCGAACTATAATTGATTTTAGAAAATTGCATATTGCTTGGGTTATCAAATGGCTCAATTTTGGACTAACATCAACCTCATCTTTTCTGACGGACAGCTTAAGCTTAAAAGTAAACAATGACCCTGACGTGATTTGAACACGCAACCTTCTGATCTGGAGTCAGACGCGCTACCGTTGCGCCACAGAGTCTGTTGCATGATTCAACCAAACGAGTGAAAAGGGCAGGGCGAACTGTGATTGATTTTAGAAAATTGCATATTGCTTGGGGTATCAAATGGCTCAATTTTGGACTAACATCCACCTCATCTTTTCTGACGGACAGCCAAGCTTGAAAGTAAACTATGACCCTGACGTGATTTGAACACGCAACCTTCTGATCTCGAGTCAGACGCGCTACCGTTGCGCCACAGAGTCTGTTACATGATTCAACCAAACGAGTGAAAAGGGCAGGACGAACAGCAATTCATTTTAGAAAATTGCATATTGCTTGGGGTATCAAATGGCTCAATTTTAAAATAACATCCTGCTCATCTGTTCTGACAGACAGCTAAATTTGAAAGTAAACTATGACCCTGACGTGATTTGAACACGCAACCTTCTGATCTGGAGTCAGACGCGCTACCGTTGCGCCACAGAGTCTGTTACATGATTAAACCAAACGAGTGAAAAGGGCAGGGGGAACTGTGATTGATTTTAGAAAATTGCATATTGCTTGGGGTATCAAATGGCTCAATTTTGGACTAACATCCACCTCAACTTTTCTGACGGACAGCCAAGCTTGAAAGTAAACTATGACCATTACGTGATTTGAACACGCAACCTTCTGATCTCGAGTCAGACGCGCTACCGTTGCGCCACAGAGTCTGTTACATGATTCAACCAAACGAGTGAAAAGGGCAGGGCGAACTGTGATTGATTTTAGAAAATTGCATATTGCTTGGGGTATCAAATGGCTCAATTTTGGACTAACATCCACCTCATCTTTTCTGACGGACAGCCAAGCTTGAAAGTAAACTATGACCCTGACGTGATTTGAACACGGAACCTTCTGATCTGGAGTCAGACGCGCTACCATTGCGCCACAGAGTCTGTTACATGATTCAACCAAACGAGTGAAAAGGGCAGGGCGAACAGCAATTGATTTTAGAAAATTGCATATTACTTGGGGTATCAAATGGCTCAATTTTAAAATAACATCCTCCTCATCTGTTCTGACAGACAGCTAAGTTTGAAAGTAAACTATGACCCTGACGTGATTTGAACACGCAACCTTCTGATCTGAAGTCAGACGCGCTACCGTTGCGCCACAGAGTCTGATACACCATCCAACCAAACGATTTAAAACGGCAGAGCTACGATAATGAGAAAATTGGAAATAGCTCAAGGTATTAAATGAGCACATTTGGACCAAATCCACCTTTAAATAGAATCATGTATGCATCAGATTGGCTGCAAACAATGACCCTGACGTGATTTGAACACGCAACCTTCTGATCTGGAGTCAGACGCGCTACCGTTGCGCCACAGAGTCTGTTACATGATTCAATCAAAC
>NC_084901.1:18048362-18055862 GCF_949316345.1 Pungitius pungitius
CAGACGCGCTACCGTTGCGCCACAGAGTCTGTTGCATGATTCAACCAAACGAGTGAAAAGGGCAGGGCGAACTGTGATTGATTTTAGAAAATTGCATATTGCTTGGGGTATCAAATGGCTCAATTTTGGACTAACATCCACCTCATCTTTTCTGACGGACAGCCAAGCTTGAAAGTAAACTATGACCCTGACGTGATTTGAACACGCAACCTTCTGATCTCGAGTCAGACGCGCTACCGTTGCGCCACAGAGTCTGTTACATGATTCAACCAAACGAGTGAAAAGGGCAGGACGAACAGCAATTCATTTTAGAAAATTGCATATTGCTTGGGGTATCAAATGGCTCAATTTTAAAATAACATCCTGCTCATCTGTTCTGACAGACAGCTAAATTTGAAAGTAAACTATGACCCTGACGTGATTTGAACACGCAACCTTCTGATCTGGAGTCAGACGCGCTACCGTTGCGCCACAGAGTCTGTTACATGATTAAACCAAACGAGTGAAAAGGGCAGGGGGAACTGTGATTGATTTTAGAAAATTGCATATTGCTTGGGGTATCAAATGGCTCAATTTTGGACTAACATCCACCTCAACTTTTCTGACGGACAGCCAAGCTTGAAAGTAAACTATGACCATTACGTGATTTGAACACGCAACCTTCTGATCTCGAGTCAGACGCGCTACCGTTGCGCCACAGAGTCTGTTACATGATTCAACCAAACGAGTGAAAAGGGCAGGGCGAACTGTGATTGATTTTAGAAAATTGCATATTGCTTGGGGTATCAAATGGCTCAATTTTGGACTAACATCCACCTCATCTTTTCTGACGGACAGCCAAGCTTGAAAGTAAACTATGACCCTGACGTGATTTGAACACGGAACCTTCTGATCTGGAGTCAGACGCGCTACCATTGCGCCACAGAGTCTGTTACATGATTCAACCAAACGAGTGAAAAGGGCAGGGCGAACAGCAATTGATTTTAGAAAATTGCATATTACTTGGGGTATCA
The DNA here is from genome assembly GCF_949316345.1 of Pungitius pungitius. Classification (NCBI taxonomy): domain Eukaryota; kingdom Metazoa; phylum Chordata; class Actinopteri; order Perciformes; family Gasterosteidae; genus Pungitius; species Pungitius pungitius. Next base: position 18,049,376 of record NC_084901.1, read on the forward strand.
AATGGCTCAATTTTAAAATAACATCCTCCTCATCTGTTCTGACAGACAGCTAAGTTTGAAAGTAAACTATGACCCTGACGTGATTTGAACACGCAACCTTCTGATCTGAAGTCAGACGCGCTACCGTTGCGCCACAGAGTCTGATACACCATCCAACCAAACGATTTAAAACGGCAGAGCTACGATAATGAGAAAATTGGAAATAGCTCAAGGTATTAAATGAGCACATTTGGACCAAATCCACCTTTAAATAGAATCATGTATGCATCAGATTGGCTGCAAACAATGACCCTGACGTGATTTGAACACGCAACCTTCTGATCTGGAGTCAGACGCGCTACCGTTGCGCCACAGAGTCTGTTACATGATTCAATCAAACGAGTGAAAAGGGCAGGGCGAACTATAATTGATTTTAGAAAATTGCATATTGCTTGGGTTATCAAATGGCTCAATTTTGGACTAACATCCACCTCATCTTTTCTGACAGACAGCCAAGCTTGAAAGTAAACTATGACCCTGACGTGATTTGAACACGCAACCTTCTGATCTGGAGTCAGACGCGCTACCATTGCGCCACAGAGTCTGTTACATGATTCAACCAAACGAGTGAAAAGGGCAGGGCGAACAGCAATTGATTTTAGAAAATTGCATATTACTTGGGGTATCAAATGGCTCAATTTTAAAATAACATCCTCCTCATCTGTTCTGACAGACAGCTAAGTTTGAAAGTAAACTATGACCCTGACGTGATTTGAACACGCAACCTTCTGATCTGGAGTCAGACGCGCTACCGTTGCGCCACAGAGTCTGATACACCATCCAACCAAACGATTTAAAACGGCAGAGCTACGATAATGAGAAAATTGCAAATAGCTCAAGGTATTAAATGAGCACATTTGGACCAAATCCACCTTTAAATAGAATGATGTATGCATCAGATTGGCTGCAAACAATGACCCTGACGTGATTTGAACACGCAACCTTCAGATCTGGAGTCAGACGCGCTACCGTTGCGCCAAAGAGTCTGATACACCATCCAACCAAACGATTTAAAACGGCAGAGCTACGATAATGAGAAAATTGCAAATAGCTCAAGGTATTAAATGAGCACATTTGGACCAAATCCACCTTTAAATAGAATCATGTATGCATCAGATTGGCTGCAAACAATGACCCTGACGTGATTTGAACACGCAACCTTCTGATCTGGAGTCAGACGCGCTACCGTTGCGCCACAGAGTCTGTTACATGATTCAATCAAACGAGTGAAAAGGGCAGGGCGAACTATAATTGATTTTAGAAAATTGCATATTGCTTGGGTTATCAAATGGCTCAATTTTGGACTAACATCCACCTCATCTTTTCTGACAGACAGCCAAGCTTGAAAGTAAACTATGACCCTGACGTGATTTGAACACGCAACCTTCTGATCTGGAGTCAGACGCGCTACCGTTGCGCCACAGAGTCTGATACACCATCCAACAAAACGATTTAAAACGGCAGAGCTACGATAATGAGAAAATTGCAAATAGCTCAAGGTATTCAATGAGCACATTTGGACCAAATCCACCTTTAAATAGAATGATGTATGCATCAGATTGGCTGCAAACAATGACCCTGACGTGATTTGAACACGCAACCTTCTGATCTGGAGTCAGACGCGCTAGCGTTGCGCCACAGAGTCTGTTACATGATTCAATCAAACGAGTGAAAAGGGCAGGGCGAACTATAATTGATTTTAGAAAATTGCATATTGCTTGGGTTATCAAATGGCTCAATTTTGGACTAACATCAACCTCATCTTTTCTGACGGACAGCTTAAGCTTAAAAGTAAACAATGACCCTGACGTGATTTGAACACGCAACCTTCTGATCTGGAGTCAGACGCGCTACCGTTGCGCCACAGAGTCTGTTGCATGATTCAACCAAACGAGTGAAAAGGGCAGGGCGAACTGTGATTGATTTTAGAAAATTGCATATTGCTTGGGGTATCAAATGGCTCAATTTTGGACTAACATCCACCTCATCTTTTCTGACGGACAGCCAAGCTTGAAAGTAAACTATGACCCTGACGTGATTTGAACACGCAACCTTCTGATCTCGAGTCAGACGCGCTACCGTTGCGCCACAGAGTCTGTTACATGATTCAACCAAACGAGTGAAAAGGGCAGGACGAACAGCAATTCATTTTAGAAAATTGCATATTGCTTGGGGTATCAAATGGCTCAATTTTAAAATAACATCCTGCTCATCTGTTCTGACAGACAGCTAAATTTGAAAGTAAACTATGACCCTGACGTGATTTGAACACGCAACCTTCTGATCTGGAGTCAGACGCGCTACCATTGCGCCACAGAGTCTGTTACATGATTCAACCAAACGAGTGAAAAGGGCAGGGCGAACAGCAATTGATTTTAGAAAATTGCATATTACTTGGGGTATCAAATGGCTCAATTTTAAAATAACATCCTCCTCATCTGTTCTGACAGACAGCTAAGTTTGAAAGTAAACTATGACCCTGACGTGATTTGAACACGCAACCTTCTGATCTGGAGTCAGACGCGCTACCGTTGCGCCACAGAGTCTGATACACCATCCAACCAAACGATTTAAAACGGCAGAGCTACGATAATGAGAAAATTGCAAATAGCTCAAGGTATTAAATGAGCACATTTGGACCAAATCCACCTTTAAATAGAATGATGTATGCATCAGATTGGCTGCAAACAATGACCCTGACGTGATTTGAACACGCAACCTTCAGATCTGGAGTCAGACGCGCTACCGTTGCGCCAAAGAGTCTGATACACCATCCAACCAAACGATTTAAAACGGCAGAGCTACGATAATGAGAAAATTGCAAATAGCTCAAGGTATTAAATGAGCACATTTGGACCAAATCCACCTTTAAATAGAATCATGTATGCATCAGATTGGCTGCAAACAATGACCCTGACGTGATTTGAACACGCAACCTTCTGATCTGGAGTCAGACGCGCTACCGTTGCGCCACAGAGTCTGTTACATGATTCAATCAAACGAGTGAAAAGGGCAGGGCGAACTATAATTGATTTTAGAAAATTGCATATTGCTTGGGTTATCAAATGGCTCAATTTTGGACTAACATCCACCTCATCTTTTCTGACAGACAGCCAAGCTTGAAAGTAAACTATGACCCTGACGTGATTTGAACACGCAACCTTCTGATCTGGAGTCAGACGCGCTACCGTTGCGCCACAGAGTCTGTTACATGATTCAACCAAACGAGTGAAAAGGGCAGGGCGAACTGTGATTGATTTTAGAAAATTGCATATTGCTTGGGGTATCAAATGGCTCAATTTTGGACTAACATCCACCTCATCTTTTCTGACGGACAGCCAAGCTTGAAAGTAAACTATGACCCTGACGTGATTTGAACACGCAACCTTCTGATCTGGAGTCAGACGCGCTACCGTTGCGCCACAGAGTCTGATACACCATCCAACCAAACGATTTAAAACGGCAGAGCTACGATAATGAGAAAATTGCAAATAGCTCAAGGTATTCAATGAGCACATTTGGACCAAATCCACCTTTAAATAGAATGATGTATGCATCAGATTGGCTGCAAACAATGACCCTGACGTGATTTGAACACGCAACCTTCTGATCTGGAGTCAGACGCGCTAGCGTTGCGCCACAGAGTCTGTTACATGATTCAATCAAACGAGTGAAAAGGGCAGGGCGAACTATAATTGATTTTAGAAAATTGCATATTGCTTGGGTTATCAAATGGCTCAATTTTGGACTAACATCAACCTCATCTTTTCTGACGGACAGCTTAAGCTTAAAAGTAAACAATGACCCTGACGTGATTTGAACACGCAACCTTCTGATCTGGAGTCAGACGCGCTACCGTTGCGCCACAGAGTCTGTTGCATGATTCAACCAAACGAGTGAAAAGGGCAGGGCGAACTGTGATTGATTTTAGAAAATTGCATATTGCTTGGGGTATCAAATGGCTCAATTTTGGACTAACATCCACCTCATCTTTTCTGACGGACAGCCAAGCTTGAAAGTAAACTATGACCCTGACGTGATTTGAACACGCAACCTTCTGATCTCGAGTCAGACGCGCTACCGTTGCGCCACAGAGTCTGTTACATGATTCAACCAAACGAGTGAAAAGGGCAGGACGAACAGCAATTCATTTTAGAAAATTGCATATTGCTTGGGGTATCAAATGGCTCAATTTTAAAATAACATCCTGCTCATCTGTTCTGACAGACAGCTAAATTTGAAAGTAAACTATGACCCTGACGTGATTTGAACACGCAACCTTCTGATCTGGAGTCAGACGCGCTACCGTTGCGCCACAGAGTCTGTTACATGATTAAACCAAACGAGTGAAAAGGGCAGGGGGAACTGTGATTGATTTTAGAAAATTGCATATTGCTTGGGGTATCAAATGGCTCAATTTTGGACTAACATCCACCTCAACTTTTCTGACGGACAGCCAAGCTTGAAAGTAAACTATGACCATTACGTGATTTGAACACGCAACCTTCTGATCTCGAGTCAGACGCGCTACCGTTGCGCCACAGAGTCTGTTACATGATTCAACCAAACGAGTGAAAAGGGCAGGGCGAACTGTGATTGATTTTAGAAAATTGCATATTGCTTGGGGTATCAAATGGCTCAATTTTGGACTAACATCCACCTCATCTTTTCTGACGGACAGCCAAGCTTGAAAGTAAACTATGACCCTGACGTGATTTGAACACGGAACCTTCTGATCTGGAGTCAGACGCGCTACCATTGCGCCACAGAGTCTGTTACATGATTCAACCAAACGAGTGAAAAGGGCAGGGCGAACAGCAATTGATTTTAGAAAATTGCATATTACTTGGGGTATCAAATGGCTCAATTTTAAAATAACATCCTCCTCATCTGTTCTGACAGACAGCTAAGTTTGAAAGTAAACTATGACCCTGACGTGATTTGAACACGCAACCTTCTGATCTGAAGTCAGACGCGCTACCGTTGCGCCAAAGAGTCTGATACACCATCCAACCAAACGATTTAAAACGGCAGAGCTACGATAATGAGAAAATTGCAAATAGCTCAAGGTATTAAATGAGCACATTTGGACCAAATCCACCTTTAAATAGAATCATGTATGCATCAGATTGGCTGCAAACAATGACCCTGACGTGATTTGAACACGCAACCTTCTGATCTGGAGTCAGACGCGCTACCGTTGCGCCACAGAGTCTGTTACATGATTCAATCAAACGAGTGAAAAGGGCAGGGCGAACTATAATTGATTTTAGAAAATTGCATATTGCTTGGGTTATCAAATGGCTCAATTTTGGACTAACATCCACCTCATCTTTTCTGACAGACAGCCAAGCTTGAAAGTAAACTATGACCCTGACGTGATTTGAACACGCAACCTTCTGATCTGGAGTCAGACGCGCTACCATTGCGCCACAGAGTCTGTTACATGATTCAATCAAACGAGTGAAAAGGGCAGGGCGAACTATAATTGATTTTAGAAAATTGCATATTGCTTGGGTTATCAAATGGCTCAATTTTGGACTAACATCAACCTCATCTTTTCTGACGGACAGCTTAAGCTTAAAAGTAAACAATGACCCTGACGTGATTTGAACACGCAACCTTCTGATCTGGAGTCAGACGCGCTACCGTTGCGCCACAGAGTCTGTTGCATGATTCAACCAAACGAGTGAAAAGGGCAGGGCGAACTGTGATTGATTTTAGAAAATTGCATATTGCTTGGGGTATCAAATGGCTCAATTTTGGACTAACATCCACCTCATCTTTTCTGACGGACAGCCAAGCTTGAAAGTAAACTATGACCCTGACGTGATTTGAACACGCAACCTTCTGATCTCGAGTCAGACGCGCTACCGTTGCGCCACAGAGTCTGTTACATGATTCAACCAAACGAGTGAAAAGGGCAGGACGAACAGCAATTCATTTTAGAAAATTGCATATTGCTTGGGGTATCAAATGGCTCAATTTTAAAATAACATCCTGCTCATCTGTTGTGACAGACAGCTAAATTTGAAAGTAAACTATGACCCTGACGTGATTTGAACACGCAACCTTCTGATCTGGAGTCAGACGCGCTACCATTGCGCCACAGAGTCTGTTACATGATTCAACCAAACGAGTGAAAAGGGCAGGGCGAACAGCAATTGATTTTAGAAAATTGCATATTACTTGGGGTATCAAATGGCTCAATTTTAAAATAACATCCTCCTCATCTGTTCTGACAGACAGCTAAGTTTGAAAGTAAACTATGACCCTGACGTGATTTGAACACGCAACCTTCTGATCTGGAGTCAGACGCGCTACCGTTGCGCCACAGAGTCTGATACACCATCCAACCAAACGATTTAAAACGGCAGAGCTACGATAATGAGAAAATTGCAAATAGCTCAAGGTATTAAATGAGCACATTTGGACCAAATCCACCTTT
>NC_084901.1:18065862-18078362 GCF_949316345.1 Pungitius pungitius
AATGGCTCAATTTTGGACTAACATCCACCTCATCTTTTCTGACGGACAGCCAAGCTTGAAAGTAAACTATGACCCTGACGTGATTTGAACACGGAACCTTCTGATCTGGAGTCAGACGCGCTACCATTGCGCCACAGAGTCTGTTACATGATTCAACCAAACGAGTGAAAAGGGCAGGGCGAACAGCAATTGATTTTAGAAAATTGCATATTACTTGGGGTATCAAATGGCTCAATTTTAAAATAACATCCTCCTCATCTGTTCTGACAGACAGCTAAGTTTGAAAGTAAACTATGACCCTGACGTGATTTGAACACGCAACCTTCTGATCTGAAGTCAGACGCGCTACCGTTGCGCCACAGAGTCTGATACACCATCCAACCAAACGATTTAAAACGGCAGAGCTACGATAATGAGAAAATTGCAAATAGCTCAAGGTATTAAATGAGCACATTTGGACCAAATCCACCTTTAAATAGAATCATGTATGCATCAGATTGGCTGCAAACAATGACCCTGACGTGATTTGAACACGCAACCTTCTGATCTGGAGTCAGACGCGCTACCGTTGCGCCACAGAGTCTGTTACATGATTCAATCAAACGAGTGAAAAGGGCAGGGCGAACTATAATTGATTTTAGAAAATTGCATATTGCTTGGGTTATCAAATGGCTCAATTTTGGACTAACATCCACCTCATCTTTTCTGACAGACAGCCAAGCTTGAAAGTAAACTATGACCCTGACGTGATTTGAACACGCAACCTTCTGATCTGGAGTCAGACGCGCTACCATTGCGCCACAGAGTCTGTTACATGATTCAACCAAACGAGTGAAAAGGGCAGGGCGAACAGCAATTGATTTTAGAAAATTGCATATTACTTGGGGTATCAAATGGCTCAATTTTAAAATAACATCCTCCTCATCTGTTCTGACAGACAGCTAAGTTTGAAAGTAAACTATGACCCTGACGTGATTTGAACACGCAACCTTCTGATCTGGAGTCAGACGCGCTACCGTTGCGCCACAGAGTCTGATACACCATCCAACCAAACGATTTAAAACGGCAGAGCTACGATAATGAGAAAATTGCAAATAGCTCAAGGTCTTAAATGAGCACATTTGGACCAAATCCACCTTTAAATAGAATGATGTATGCATCAGATTGGCTGCAAACAATGACCCTGACGTGATTTGAACACGCAACCTTCAGATCTGGAGTCAGACGCGCTACCGTTGCGCCAAAGAGTCTGATACACCATCCAACCAAACGATTTAAAACGGCAGAGCTACGATAATGAGAAAATTGCAAATAGCTCAAGGTATTAAATGAGCACATTTGGACCAAATCCACCTTTAAATAGAATCATGTATGCATCAGATTGGCTGCAAACAATGACCCTGACGTGATTTGAACACGCAACCTTCTGATCTGGAGTCAGACGCGCTACCGTTGCGCCACAGAGTCTGTTACATGATTCAATCAAACGAGTGAAAAGGGCAGGGCGAACTATAATTGATTTTAGAAAATTGCATATTGCTTGGGTTATCAAATGGCTCAATTTTGGACTAACATCCACCTCATCTTTTCTGACAGACAGCCAAGCTTGAAAGTAAACTATGACCCTGACGTGATTTGAACACGCAACCTTCTGATCTGGAGTCAGACGCGCTACCGTTGCGCCACAGAGTCTGTTACATGATTAAACCAAACGAGTGAAAAGGGCAGGGGGAACTGTGATTGATTTTAGAAAATTGCATATTGCTTGGGGTATCAAATGGCTCAATTTTGGACTAACATCCACCTCATCTTTTCTGACGGACAGCCAAGCTTGAAAGTAAACTATGACCATTACGTGATTTGAACACGCAACCTTCTGATCTCGAGTCAGACGCGCTACCGTTGCGCCACAGAGTCTGTTACATGATTCAACCAAATGAGTGAAAAGGGCAGGGCGAACTGTGATTGATTTTAGAAAATTGCATATTGCTTGGGGTATCAAATGGCTCAATTTTGGACTAACATCCACCTCATCTTTTCTGACGGACAGCCAAGCTTGAAAGTAAACTATGACCCTGACGTGATTTGAACACGCAACCTTCTGATCTGGAGTCAGACGCGCTACCGTTGCGCCACAGAGTCTGTTACATGATTCAACCAAACGAGTGAAAAGGGCAGGGCGAACAGCAATTCATTTTAGAAAATTGCATATTGCTTGGGGTATCAAATGGCTCAATTTTAAAATAACATCCTCCTCATCTGTTCTGACAGACAGCTAAGTTTGAAAGTAAACTATGACCCTGACGTGATTTGAACACGCAACCTTCTGATCTGGAGTCAGACGCGCTACCGTTGTGCCACAGAGTCTGATACACCATCCAACCAAACGATTTAAAACGGCAGAGCTACGATAATGAGAAAATTGCAAATAGCTCAAGGTATTCAATGAGCACATTTGGACCAAATCCACCTTTAAATAGAATGATGTATGCATCAGATTGGCTGCAAACAATGACCCTGACGTGATTTGAACACGCAACCTTCTGATATGGAGTCAGACGCACTACCGTTGCGCCACAGAGTCTGTTACATGATTGAACCAAACGAGTGAAAAGCGCAGGGCGAACAGCAATTCATTTTAGAAAATTGCATATTGCTTGGGGTATCAAATGGCTCAATTTTAAAATAACATCCTGCTCATCTTTTCTGACGGACAGCCAAGCTTGAAAGTAAACTATGACCCTGACGTGATTTGAACACGCAACCTTCTGATCTGGAGTCAGACGCGCTACCATTGCGCCACAGAGTCTGTTACATGATTCAACCAAACGAGTGAAAAGGGCAGGGCGAACAGCAATTGATTTTAGAAAATTGCATATTACTTGGGGTATCAAATGGCTCAATTTTAAAATAACATCCTCCTCATCTGTTCTGACAGACAGCTAAGTTTGAAAGTAAACTATGACCCTGACGTGATTTGAACACGCAACCTTCTGATCTGGAGTCAGACGCGCTACCGTTGCGCCACAGAGTCTGATACACCATCCAACCAAACGATTTAAAACGGCAGAGCTACGATAATGAGAAAATTGCAAATAGCTCAAGGTATTAAATGAGCACATTTGGACCAAATCCACCTTTAAATAGAATGATGTATGCATCAGATTGGCTGCAAACAATGACCCTGACGTGATTTGAACACGCAACCTTCAGATCTGGAGTCAGACGCGCTACCGTTGCGCCAAAGAGTCTGATACACCATCCAACCAAACGATTTAAAACGGCAGAGCTACGATAATGAGAAAATTGCAAATAGCTCAAGGTATTAAATGAGCACATTTGGACCAAATCCACCTTTAAATAGAATCATGTATGCATCAGATTGGCTGCAAACAATGACCCTGACGTGATTTGAACACGCAACCTTCTGATCTGGAGTCAGACGCGCTACCGTTGCGCCACAGAGTCTGTTACATGATTCAATCAAACGAGTGAAAAGGGCAGGGCGAACTATAATTGATTTTAGAAAATTGCATATTGCTTGGGTTATCAAATGGCTCAATTTTGGACTAACATCCACCTCATCTTTTCTGACAGACAGCCAAGCTTGAAAGTAAACTATGACCCTGACGTGATTTGAACACGCAACCTTCTGATCTGGAGTCAGACGCGCTACCGTTGCGCCACAGAGTCTGTTACATGATTAAACCAAACGAGTGAAAAGGGCAGGGGGAACTGTGATTGATTTTAGAAAATTGCATATTGCTTGGGGTATCAAATGGCTCAATTTTGGACTAACATCCACCTCATCTTTTCTGACGGACAGCCAAGCTTGAAAGTAAACTATGACCATTACGTGATTTGAACACGCAACCTTCTGATCTCGAGTCAGACGCGCTACCGTTGCGCCACAGAGTCTGTTACATGATTCAACCAAACGAGTGAAAAGGGCAGGGCGAACTGTGATTGATTTTAGAAAATTGCATATTGCTTGGGGTATCAAATGGCTCAATTTTGGACTAACATCCACCTCATCTTTTCTGACGGACAGCCAAGCTTGAAAGTAAACTATGACCCTGACGTGATTTGAACACGCAACCTTCTGATCTGGAGTCAGACGCGCTACCGTTGCGCCACAGAGTCTGTTACATGATTCAACCAAACGAGTGAAAAGGGCAGGGCGAACAGCAATTCATTTTAGAAAATTGCATATTGCTTGGGGTATCAAATGGCTCAATTTTAAAATAACATCCTCCTCATCTGTTCTGACAGACAGCTAAGTTTGAAAGTAAACTATGACCCTGACGTGATTTGAACACGCAACCTTCTGATCTGGAGTCAGACGCGCTACCGTTGTGCCACAGAGTCTGATACACCATCCAACCAAACGATTTAAAACGGCAGAGCTACGATAATGAGAAAATTGCAAATAGCTCAAGGTATTCAATGAGCACATTTGGACCAAATCCACCTTTAAATAGAATGATGTATGCATCAGATTGGCTGCAAACAATGACCCTGACGTGATTTGAACACGCAACCTTCTGATATGGAGTCAGACGCACTACCGTTGCGCCACAGAGTCTGTTACATGATTGAACCAAACGAGTGAAAAGCGCAGGGCGAACAGCAATTCATTTTAGAAAATTGCATATTGCTTGGGGTATCAAATGGCTCAATTTTAAAATAACATCCTGCTCATCTTTTCTGACGAAAGCCAAGCTTGAAAGTAAACTATGACCCTGACGTGATTTGAACACGCAACCTTCTGATCTGGAGTCAGACGCGCTACCGTTGCGCCAAAGAGTCTGATACACCATCCAACCAAACGATTTAAAACGGCAGAGCTACGATAATGAGAAAATTGCAAATAGCTCAAGGTATTAAATGAGCACATTTGGACCAAATCCACCTTTAAATAGAATCATGTATGCATCAGATTGGCTGCAAACAATGACCCTGACGTGATTTGAACACGCAACCTTCTGATCTGGAGTCAGACGCGCTACCGTTGCGCCACAGAGTCTGTTACATGATTCAATCAAACGAGTGAAAAGGGCAGGGCGAACTATAATTGATTTTAGAAAATTGCATATTGCTTGGGTTATCAAATGGCTCAATTTTGGACTAACATCCACCTCATCTTTTCTGACAGACAGCCAAGCTTGAAAGTAAACTATGACCCTGACGTGATTTGAACACGCAACCTTCTGATCTGGAGTCAGACGCGCTACCGTTGCGCCACAGAGTCTGTTACATGATTAAACCAAACGAGTGAAAAGGGCAGGGGGAACTGTGATTGATTTTAGAAAATTGCATATTGCTTGGGGTATCAAATGGCTCAATTTTGGACTAACATCCACCTCATCTTTTCTGACGGACAGCCAAGCTTGAAAGTAAACTATGACCATTACGTGATTTGAACACGCAACCTTCTGATCTCGAGTCAGACGCGCTACCGTTGCGCCACAGAGTCTGTTACATGATTCAACCAAACGAGTGAAAAGGGCAGGGCGAACTGTGATTGATTTTAGAAAATTGCATATTGCTTGGGGTATCAAATGGCTCAATTTTGGACTAACATCCACCTCATCTTTTCTGACGGACAGCCAAGCTTGAAAGTAAACTATGACCCTGACGTGATTTGAACACGCAACCTTCTGATCTGGAGTCAGACGCGCTACCGTTGCGCCACAGAGTCTGTTACATGATTCAACCAAACGAGTGAAAAGGGCAGGGCGAACAGCAATTCATTTTAGAAAATTGCATATTGCTTGGGGTATCAAATGGCTCAATTTTAAAATAACATCCTCCTCATCTGTTCTGACAGACAGCTAAGTTTGAAAGTAAACTATGACCCTGACGTGATTTGAACACGCAACCTTCTGATCTGGAGTCAGACGCGCTACCGTTGTGCCACAGAGTCTGATACACCATCCAACCAAACGATTTAAAACGGCAGAGCTACGATAATGAGAAAATTGCAAATAGCTCAAGGTATTCAATGAGCACATTTGGACCAAATCCACCTTTAAATAGAATGATGTATGCATCAGATTGGCTGCAAACAATGACCCTGACGTGATTTGAACACGCAACCTTCTGATATGGAGTCAGACGCACTACCGTTGCGCCACAGAGTCTGTTACATGATTGAACCAAACGAGTGAAAAGCGCAGGGCGAACAGCAATTCATTTTAGAAAATTGCATATTGCTTGGGGTATCAAATGGCTCAATTTTAAAATAACATCCTGCTCATCTTTTCTGACGAAAGCCAAGCTTGAAAGTAAACTATGACCCTGACGTGATTTGAACACGCAACCTTCTGATCTGGAGTCAGACGCGCTACCGTTGCGCCACAGAGTCTGTTACATGATTCAATCAAACGAGTGAAAAGGGCAGGGCGAACTATAATTGATTTTAGAAAATTGCATATTGCTTGGGGTATCAAATGGCTCAATTTTGGACTAACATCCACCTCATCTTTTCTGACAGACAGCCAAGCTTGAAAGTAAACTATGACCCTGACGTGATTTGAACACGCAACCTTCTGATCTGGAGTCAGACGCGCTACCGTTGCGCCACAGAGTCTGTTACATGATTCAACCAAACAATTTAAAATGGCAGAGCTACGATAATGAGAAAATTGCAAATAGCTCAAGGTATTCAATGAGCACATTTGGACCAAATCCACCTTTAAATAGAATCATGTATGCATCAGATTGGCTGCAAACAATGACCCTGACGTGATTTGAACACGCAACCTTCTGATCTGGAGTCAGACGCGCTACCATTGCGCCACAGAGTCTGTTACATGATTCAACCAAACGAGTGAAAAGGGCAGGGCGAACAGCAATTGATTTTAGAAAATTGCATATTACTTGGGGTATCAAATGGCTCAATTTTAAAATAACATCCTCCTCATCTGTTCTGACAGACAGCTAAGTTTGAAAGTAAACTATGACCCTGACGTGATTTGAACACGCAACCTTCTGATCTGGAGTCAGACGCGCTACCGTTGCGCCACAGAGTCTGATACACCATCCAACCAAACGATTTAAAACGGCAGAGCTACGATAATGAGAAAATTGCAAATAGCTCAAGGTATTCAATGAGCACATTTGGACCAAATCCACCTTTAAATAGAATGATGTATGCATCAGATTGGCTGCAAACAATGACCCTGACGTGATTTGAACACGCAACCTTCTGATCTGGAGTCAGACGCGCTAGCGTTGCGCCACAGAGTCTGTTACATGATTCAATCAAACGAGTGAAAAGGGCAGGGCGAACTATAATTGATTTTAGAAAATTGCATATTGCTTGGGTTATCAAATGGCTCAATTTTGGACTAACATCAACCTCATCTTTTCTGACGGACAGCTTAAGCTTAAAAGTAAACAATGACCCTGACGTGATTTGAACACGCAACCTTCTGATCTGGAGTCAGACGCGCTACCGTTGCGCCACAGAGTCTGTTGCATGATTCAACCAAACGAGTGAAAAGGGCAGGGCGAACTGTGATTGATTTTAGAAAATTGCATATTGCTTGGGGTATCAAATGGCTCAATTTTGGACTAACATCCACCTCATCTTTTCTGACGGACAGCCAAGCTTGAAAGTAAACTATGACCCTGACGTGATTTGAACACGCAACCTTCTGATCTCGAGTCAGACGCGCTACCGTTGCGCCACAGAGTCTGTTACATGATTCAACCAAACGAGTGAAAAGGGCAGGGCGAACAGCAATTCATTTTAGAAAATTGCATATTGCTTGGGGTATCAAATGGCTCAATTTTAAAATAACATCCTGCTCATCTGTTCTGACAGACAGCTAAATTTGAAAGTAAACTATGACCCTGACGTGATTTGAACACGCAACCTTCTGATCTGGAGTCAGACGCGCTACCGTTGCGCCACAGAGTCTGTTACATGATTAAACCAAACGAGTGAAAAGGGCAGGGGGAACTGTGATTGATTTTAGAAAATTGCATATTGCTTGGGGTATCAAATGGCTCAATTTTGGACTAACATCCACCTCATCTTTTCTGACGGACAGCCAAGCTTGAAAGTAAACTATGACCATTACGTGATTTGAACACGCAACCTTCTGATCTCGAGTCAGACGCGCTACCGTTGCGCCACAGAGTCTGTTACATGATTCAACCAAACGAGTGAAAAGGGCAGGGCGAACTGTGATTGATTTTAGAAAATTGCATATTGCTTGGGGTATCAAATGGCGCAATTTTGGACTAACATCCACCTCATCTTTTCTGACAGACAGCCAAGCTTGAAAGTAAACTATGACCCTGACGTGATTTGAACACGCAACCTTCTGATCTGGAGTCAGACGCGCTACCGTTGCGCCACAGAGTCTGTTACATGATTCAACCAAACAATTTAAAATGGCAGAGCTACGATAATGAGAAAATTGCAAATAGCTCAAGGTATTCAATGAGCACATTTGGACCAAATCCACCTTTAAATAGAATCATGTATGCATCAGATTGGCTGCAAACAATGACCCTGACGTGATTTGAACACGCAACCTTCTGATCTGGAGTCAGACGCGCTACCATTGCGCCACAGAGTCTGTTACATGATTCAACCAAACGAGTGAAAAGGGCAGGGCGAACAGCAATTGATTTTAGAAAATTGCATATTACTTGGGGTATCAAATGGCTCAATTTTAAAATAACATCCTCCTCATCTGTTCTGACAGACAGCTAAGATTGAAAGTAAACTATGACCCTGACGTGATTTGAACACGCAACCTTCTGATCTGGAGTCAGACGCGCTACCGTTGCGCCACAGAGTCTGTTACATGATTCAATCAAACGAGTGAAAAGGGCAGGGCGAACTATAATTGATTTTAGAAAATTGCATATTGCTTGGGGTATCAAATGGCTCAATTTTGGACTAACATCCACCTCATCTTTTCTGACAGACAGCCAAGCTTGAAAGTAAACTATGACCCTGACGTGATTTGAACACGCAACCTTCTGATCTGGAGTCAGACGCGCTACCGTTGCGCCACAGAGTCTGTTACATGATTCAACCAAACAATTTAAAATGGCAGAGCTACGATAATGAGAAAATTGCAAATAGCTCAAGGTATTCAATGAGCACATTTGGACCAAATCCACCTTTAAATAGAATCATGTATGCATCAGATTGGCTGCAAACAATGACCCTGACGTGATTTGAACACGCAACCTTCTGATCTGGAGTCAGACGCGCTACCATTGCGCCACAGAGTCTGTTACATGATTCAACCAAACGAGTGAAAAGGGCAGGGCGAACAGCAATTGATTTTAGAAAATTGCATATTACTTGGGGTATCAAATGGCTCAATTTTAAAATAACATCCTCCTCATCTGTTCTGACAGACAGCTAAGTTTGAAAGTAAACTATGACCCTGACGTGATTTGAACACGCAACCTTCTGATCTGGAGTCAGACGCGCTACCGTTGCGCCACAGAGTCTGATACACCATCCAACCAAACGATTTAAAACGGCAGAGCTACGATAATGAGAAAATTGCAAATAGCTCAAGGTATTCAATGAGCACATTTGGACCAAATCCACCTTTAAATAGAATGATGTATGCATCAGATTGGCTGCAAACAATGACCCTGACGTGATTTGAACACGCAACCTTCTGATCTGGAGTCAGACGCGCTAGCGTTGCGCCACAGAGTCTGTTACATGATTCAATCAAACGAGTGAAAAGGGCAGGGCGAACTATAATTGATTTTAGAAAATTGCATATTGCTTGGGTTATCAAATGGCTCAATTTTGGACTAACATCAACCTCATCTTTTCTGACGGACAGCTTAAGCTTAAAAGTAAACAATGACCCTGACGTGATTTGAACACGCAACCTTCTGATCTGGAGTCAGACGCGCTACCGTTGCGCCACAGAGTCTGTTGCATGATTCAACCAAACGAGTGAAAAGGGCAGGGCGAACTGTGATTGATTTTAGAAAATTGCATATTGCTTGGGGTATCAAATGGCTCAATTTTGGACTAACATCCACCTCATCTTTTCTGACGGACAGCCAAGCTTGAAAGTAAACTATGACCCTGACGTGATTTGAACACGCAACCTTCTGATCTGGAGTCAGACGCGCTACCGTTGTGCCACAGAGTCTGATACACCATCCAACCAAACGATTTAAAACGGCAGAGCTACGATAATGAGAAAATTGCAAATAGCTCAAGGTATTCAATGAGCACATTTGGACCAAATCCACCTTTAAATAGAATGATGTATGCATCAGATTGGCTGCAAACAATGACCCTGACGTGATTTGAACACGCGACCTTCTGATATGGAGTCAGACGCACTACCGTTGCGCCACAGAGTCTGTTACATGATTGAACCAAACGAGTGAAAAGCGCAGGGCGAACAGCAATTCATTTTAGAAAATTGCATATTGCTTGGGGTATCAAATGGCTCAATTTTAAAATAACATCCTGCTCATCTTTTCTGACGGACAGCCAAGCTTGAAAGTAAACTATGACCCTGACGTGATTTGAACACGCAACCTTCTGATCTGGAGTCAGACGCGCTACCGTTGCGCCACAGAGTCTGTTACATGATTCAATCAAACGAGTGAAAAGGGCAGGGCGAACTATAATTGATTTTAGAAAATTGCATATTGCTTGGGGTATCAAATGGCTCAATTTTGGACTAACATCCACCTCATCTTTTCTGACAGACAGCCAAGCTTGAAAGTAAACTATGACCCTGACGTGATTTGAACACGCAACCTTCTGATCTGGAGTCAGACGCGCTACCGTTGCGCCACAGAGTCTGTTACATGATTCAACCAAACAATTTAAAATGGCAGAGCTACGATAATGAGAAAATTGCAAATAGCTCAAGGTATTCAATGAGCACATTTGGACCAAATCCACCTTTAAATAGAATCATGTATGCATCAGATTGGCTGCAAACAATGACCCTGACGTGATTTGAACACGCAACCTTCTGATCTGGAGTCAGACGCGCTACCATTGCGCCACAGAGTCTGTTACATGATTCAACCAAACGAGTGAAAAGGGCAGGGCGAACAGCAATTGATTTTAGAAAATTGCATATTACTTGGGGTATCAAATGGCTCAATTTTAAAATAACATCCTCCTCATCTGTTCTGACAGACAGCTAAGTTTGAAAGTAAACTATGACCCTGACGTGATTTGAACACGCAACCTTCTGATCTGGAGTCAGACGCGCTACCGTTGCGCCACAGAGTCTGATACACCATCCAACCAAACGATTTAAAACGGCAGAGCTACGATAATGAGAAAATTGCAAATAGCTCAAGGTATTCAATGAGCACATTTGGACCAAATCCACCTTTAAATAGAATGATGTATGCATCAGATTGGCTGCAAACAATGACCCTGACGTGATTTGAACACGCAACCTTCTGATCTGGAGTCAGACGCGCTAGCGTTGCGCCACAGAGTCTGTTACATGATTCAATCAAACGAGTGAAAAGGGCAGGGCGAACTATAATTGATTTTAGAAAATTGCATATTGCTTGGGTTATCAAATGGCTCAATTTTGGACTAACATCCACCTCATCTTTTCTGACAGACAGCCAAGCTTGAAAGTAAACTATGACCCTGACGTGATTTGAACACGCAACCTTCTGATCTGGAGTCAGACGCGCTACCGTTGCGCCACAGAGTCTGTTACATGATTAAACCAAACGAGTGAAAAGGGCAGGGGGAACTGTGATTGATTTTAGAAAATTGCATATTGCTTGGGGTATCAAATGGCTCAATTTTGGACTAACATCCACCTCATCTTTTCTGACGGACAGCCAAGCTTGAAAGTAAACTATGACCATTACGTGATTTGAACACGCAACCTTCTGATCTCGAGTCAGACGCGCTACCGTTGCGCCACAGAGTCTGTTACATGATTCAACCAAACGAGTGAAAAGGGCAGGGCGAACTGTGATTGATTTTAGAAAATTGCATATTGCTTGGGGTATCAAATGGCTCAATTTTGGACTAACATCCACCTCATCTTTTCTGACGGACAGCCAAGCTTGAAAGTAAACTATGACCCTGACGTGATTTGAACACGCAACCTTCTGATCTGGAGTCAGACGCGCTACCGTTGCGCCACAGAGTCTGTTACATGATTCAACCAAACGAGTGAAAAGGGCAGGGCGAACAGCAATTCATTTTAGAAAATTGCATATTGCTTGGGGTATCAAATGGCTCAATTTTAAAATAACATCCTCCTCATCTGTTCTGACAGACAGCTAAGTTTGAAAGTAAACTATGACCCTGACGTGATTTGAACACGCAACCTTCTGATCTGGAGTCAGACGCGCTACCGTTGTGCCACAGAGTCTGATACACCATCCAACCAAACGATTTAAAACGGCAGAGCTACGATAATGAGAAAATTGCAAATAGCTCAAGGTATTCAATGAGCACATTTGGACCAAATCCACCTTTAAATAGAATGATG